>NC_053494.1:87608327-87883327 GCF_905171775.1 Rana temporaria | reverse complement strand
TCTCTCTCTCTGGCTCTGTGTCTGTCTCTGTCTTTCTCTGGCTCTGTCTGTGTCTGTGTGTCTCTCTCTCTCTCTCTCTGGCTCTTTCGCTCTGTCTCTCTCTGGCTCTCTCTCTCTCTCTCTCTCTCTCTCTCTTTTTTGGGAGCCTAGCCGTGTACAGAAGGAGAAGCAACAGAATGTATTTTGGGGTGTAGATTCACATACCGTATTTGCCGGCTTATAAGACCCCTTAATTTTCCAGGAAAATTTTTGGTTTTGGGATATACTCGCCATATAAGACTACCCCCTTCCTTCTAGTCTTTCTGGAAGCTGGGGGGTAGCCGGAACAACCACTGACAGAAACAACCGCTGACAGAAACAGGCTTTTTTCAAATCTCACTGTGCCATTACATTACATGCCCCACTGTGCCATTACATTACAAGCTGAAAAAGGTGCACGCCGTGTGATTCTTTTCCATCAAGCCACGGCTTCAGCACGGAAACGCGTTGCTGTCTGGGCCTCCGTAGTGACGTCATCTTCCCCCACCAAAACACAGCGTCCCAGAGTGCGTTCCAGCCCTCTCTTTGAGCACCGTGTATCTGAACCAGGAAACATTGGAGCTCACGTGTAGCTGTTTCCTTTCACACTATCCCAGCACAGTGTAAGAAGACAGGGGACACAAACAGTCGTGGATGGCTTTGACAGATCACAGGACCCCATCCGTGTGCCTGAACTTCCATATTGACATGTGAGTGCTTAATGTGAATCTTTTCATTAAAAGTCTGCAGTTTTACTAAGTGGTGCCTGTTCTGTTTGTTTCTCTTTTTCATGTTTTTGGAGCATTGCTTCAGCTCCCCACGCAAGGCTGCCTGGTATTATAGACTGCATCTGACACTAAAGCTTGTTTAGCTTATAGGACTTACACTCTGGACTATTTATATACTTGTTTCCTGTATGCGCCATCATTGTTATTTTTTTTGCATGGACTCAACCTGCCTCTCAGCAAATAACTTGGGGTGTCTACTTTCCAAAATTGGGTCATTTGGGGGGGGGGTTGTGCTATCTTGGCATTTTATGGCCTTCAAAGCTGTGATAGGTAGTGAGAAGTAAAATAAAAAATTTACGCCCTTAGAAATCCTGTACGCGGCTAGACTCCCAAAAAGTCTCACATGTGGTATCCCCGTACTCGGGGAAAAGCAGCAGATTGTATTTTGGGGTGCAATTCCACATATAACCATGGCATGTGTGAGCAATATGTCATTTAGTGACAACTTTTTTGTATATTTGTATTTTTATTTTTTGTAATTTTTCAGACGCTTGGGACAAAAAAATTAAATATTCAATGGGCTCAACATGCCTCTTGGCAATTTCCTTGGGGTGTCTACTTTCCAAAATGGGATCATTTGGGGGGGGGGGGGGGTTCTACCCTAGTTTGTAGATGCTATAACCTTTGCGCAAACCAATAAATATACGCTTATTGACTTTTAACCAAAGATGTGGCTGAATACATTTTGGCCTAAATGTTTGACTAAAATTTAGTTTATTAGATTTGTTTTATATCAAAGTAGAAAATATAATTTTTTTTAAAAATTTCTGTTTATATTGTGAAAAATTAAAATCGCAGAGGCAATTAAATACCATCAAAAGAAAGCTCTATTTGTGGGAAAAAAACAATGCAAATTTAGTTTCGGGTACAACATTGCATAACCTTGCAATTACCAGTTAAAGCAGCGCAGTGCCAAATTGTAAAAAGTCCTCTGGTCTTTAGGCTGCCAAATGGTCCGAGGCTTAAGTGGTTAAATGGCCGTGTTGGTGCCTGACAAGTTCTCGAACTGAAACATGGCTTAGCTGTATTTCGTGAGAATCTTATAAAAATCTTAAATCCTATGCATAGAAAATGTGAGACTTGAGACTAATGCCCCGTACACACAATCAAAATTTCTGATGGCCTAAAATCTGATGGAATTTTTCGTCAGAATTCCGTTCAAGCTGTCTGGCATACACACTGTCAGACCAAATTCCAACCGTCCAAAACGCGGTGACTTAAAACACTACGACGAACTGGGAAAAATGAAGTTCAATGCTTCCGAGCATGCGTTGAATTGATTCTGAGCATGCGTATTTTTTTTCTCAGTCGGAGTTGCACACAGATGATAGGAATTTCCTATCGTCCACACCAGTTTGGGTATATCCCCATTCATCATAGCATACAGCAGCGGCACTGGAGAGTGGGGAGTTTTTGTTCCCCCAAAACGCGTTGGTTTTATCATGCTTTACGACTTTTGATAAAACGACATATTCACCTGTGTTCTGCTTCTAATTGGATACCGGGTGCTCCTTCTTCCTACCCTCACAAGTACATGCAGAAACAACCTTGAGGTTGTACCCAGAGGTAGCCCCCAAGCCCCTCAAACGGACTCTCGCCACCTTTCTGCCAAGGTGGGCCAGATTCATGAGGAGAGAATTTCTCCAACACACTTCCACCACCCCTCACTCACAGACCCTCAACCGAGTTAGTCAGTCCAGTCTCCCACCTGTAAGGGAAACCATGACCTGGATTAATTTTAATGGAATTTTATGTGGTGTCTTATCTTTTGTTTAAAGAAATCTTGTCTTATAAACAGGTGGACAAATCAGCTTTGATGTGTTCCCGAATGGCTGGGACAAGACATACTGTCTGGGAATTCTTGAAAAGGAAGCATATTCCAAAACGTACTTTTTTGGTGACAAAACCATGCCGGTGAGTGTCAAGTCATTTTTAAATGTTAAGAAATGCATTTTTGTATGACACTTTTTTTTTTTATCAAAATGTATCATACACAAAGAAGTAAAACATTTCTCTTTCCAATAAGGATATACAGCAATACATTTTATTTCCAAACCTTTATCTATCCTTGCCCTTCTAGACCCCCACCCACCCCACAACCCCATTCTTAGACCCTTCTTTCTCCTCTTCTGTATATAATCTTAATCTCACTATACAAAAGAGGGGGGGTGAACTAAAGCGCTTGCCAATACTTTACGAGTGAGGAATGAAAAAATAATAACAATTATAAACTAATATAAGTGCAGCTCCAATCTGGATTGTGATAACAACAAACAAATGAATATAGTGAGTGATGAGCGCAAAAATAATCAATGAATGGTGCACTTAATATATATAATAAATAAAACGTCCAATGTGAAAAAGCATATAAAATCCTCTAATGCCAGAGGAAATGAATGCATGAATGTGATAGAGTTCATCTGTGCCAATCACTCGTGTCCAAATGGTGAAGATGTGTCCATATACAAATAATGAAGCAATCCTTATATGCAGCTGGGCTCACAGAGCGCTTACCTCCATATCATGGGAAAACAGCGTTGGATACCATCAGATGGGATGTGTCCCAGAGACTGACGCCTCCCCGACTTCCTCCCCGCTGGATATGCGGCTACGGTCCTGTGGATCCTTCTCACTATGGATGCAGGCTATGGTCTTCAACAAAATGGAGGCTCCGGGTGCATGAGCACTCACGATATCCCAAAAAATAAATGAGAGAGGCTCCAAATGGTGAAGTAGTCCAAAGGGTATTTAATAAAATTTAAAATGTAAACAAAAATAAAGCTCCAATAGGAGCATTAAAATCAATCGAAGAACAAACGATTAAAACTATCAAAACAATGATCCGGCTGTGTGGACGGGATGATGCGTCACTTCCGGTCACGTCTAGCAAGCCTTACGCGTTACGTCACGACACGTGACTTCATCAGAGGCTAGTGATTGGCTGGACAGACTGTCCTTATATACATCAACAAGCGGAAGTAACATTGCGGCCATTTTGGTGCATGGTTGCCCTTGGACAACGCCGCGGCCATATTACATTAGGGAAAATACCCAAATAACCAATAAGTGACTGCTGGCAAATAGCAGATAAAGCATAAAATTGCATATTAGTCACGGAAAGTCCATGAAACTACATTATATGTAAGGAATACAGCGCAGGTCTGTGAATATAATTTATAATGACGTGATATCAAAATATATTAGTGAATGTGGCTGCTGCAGCAAAAAAAATGTTAGATGAACATATAATATAGAATGTAAAAGGAATAAATGCTGCGCTGCTAGTATGGTGTATAGGTCAATACCAACATGACAAGATAAACATTATACACACTACAATAAACAAAGTGCTTGAATGTGCAACGAATACAAAAGTGAAATAGTGCACAGAAATAAATAATAGTCCATGTAGCTGTAATCAGCTAAGATGTAATTGGACGTTGAATTATCTTCATAAAAGCACCCGAGTTGTGTTGGAGAGAAAATCCACAGCAAGTGTAAAACAGCTGGTTAAAGCACCTCCACCTCTAGTAAATATTCTGCTTACCGAACACCAAATTATAAATCGCATGTAGTACTGTATCTGATAGAAAACATCCGTTCCCCAGCTAGGTTCCTCCACACCAGATGGAAAAAATGGATAATCCTTAGCCAGAACGCACTCGTGCGTTGAACCCAGGAGTAAAAACAAGAAGGGCAAGCATAGAGTAGTACTGCTACCAAAACGATTTATTAGTAAAACAAAATTATGCACTCACATGTCCAAAGTAGTACATTGGCGTGTGTTAAAATATGAAGCCGGCCGGCTTATAAAATCCGCTCGTTCCTTCCGGATAGTCGCGGGCAAACAGTGATGACGTCAGCACGCCGTTCCTCCCTACGCCGTTTCGTCAGTAAGATGACATCTTCCAGGGGCAGTCAAAGCAAATCTGGGTCCGATGTTGGTTTAATTACCTTATGCTATTTTAATATATTTATTTTAATAAATCAGGTTTAGTAATTTATTATTTACTTCTAATTTGTCCCGTAATTCTTAAGGGGCGTTATTATCCATTAGGCATGTAGTTTCATGGACTTTCCGTGACTAATATGCAATTTTATGCTTTATCTGCTATTTGCCAGCAGTCACTTATTGGTTATTTGGGTATTTTCCCTAATGTAATATGGCCGCAGCGTTGTCTAAGGGCAACCATGCACCAAAATGGCCGCAATGTTACTTCCGCTTGTTGATGTATATAAGGACAGTCTGTCCAGCCAATCACTAGCCTCTGATGAAGTCACGTGTCGTGACGTAACGCGTAAGGCTTGCTAGACGTGACCGGAAGTGACGCATCATCCCGTCCACACAGCCGGATCATTGTTTTGATAGTTTTAATCGTTTGTTCTTCGATCGATTTTAATGCTCCTATTGGAGCTTTATTTTTGTTTACATTTTGAATTTTATTAAATACCCTTTGGACTACTTCACCATTTGGAGCCTCTCATTTATTTTTTGGGATATCGTGAGTGCTCATGCATCCGGAGCCTCCATTTTGTTGAAGACCATAGACTGCATCCATAGTGAGAAGGATCCACAGGACCGTAGCCGCATATCCAGCGGGGAGGAAGTCGGGGAGGCGTCAGTCTCTGGGACACATCCCATCTAATGGTATCCAACGCTGTTTTCCCATGATATGGAGGTAAGCGCTCTGTGAGCCCAGCTGCATATAAGGATTGCTTCATTATTTGTATATGGACACATCTTCACCATTTGGACACATCTTCACTATTTGGGACAGTTTATTCCCATTCACTACTCGAGTGATTGGCACAGATGAACTCTATCACATTCATGCATTCATTTCCTCTGGCATTAGAGGATTTTATATGCTTTTTCACATTGGACGTTTTATTTATTATATATATTAAGTGCACCATTCATTGATTATTTTTGCGCTCATCACTCACTATATTAATCTCACTATAGTTCTTTGTTTAAACTTTTTCCACTTTTCCCATCTTTTAATGAATCCCTCTAGTATCCTCATGGCTATGTCTTAGATATTCCATGTTGTATATCTCATCTATTTTGTCAAACCACTCTCTATATTTTGGGCTCTCTACTTCCTTCCATTTCCTCGGTATCAAGCTTTTTTCGGCGTTCATCATATGTACTATCATTGAGTTTCTATATTCTTTTGTCGGAATATCTATCCCATGAAATAGACCTGTGCATGGTTCCTCAGGTATATCTATGTCAGTAATTTCCTTCCAGTTCATTCTAATTTTAGGGCACCCCCACCATATATGGGCCATGGTTCCCGTTTGTTTACAGCCCCGCCAACACTCCATTGTTTGTCCAATTTGATATTTCCCTAGTGTTTCTGGAGTTCTATACCACCGGGTTATGCACTTATAGTTAATTTCCACCATCCCATGGTTTACTGATGATCCATGTACTAGTTTCAGGATTTTTCCTACTTCCTCGTTTCCCCAATATCCTCTCCCAATTTTTTATAAATGTCGGAATTTCCAGCTCTTCCACTTCATTTAAAGTTTTTTTTTATATATCCTAGCTATATTCCCACATGTTTTTTCGATGGTACATAGTCGCTCTATCAATGTAAGTGCTTCTCCTTCTCTTATTGGGTGGGGGAAGTGCTGCTATGAAGTGTTTGAGCTGAAAATACCTCCATTCATTAATCTCCAGCACATCCTTTTTTATTTTTAACTCTTGTAAAGTGCAAATTTCTCTTTCGTTCATGGACGGACACAGCAGCATTGACCTTAGGGTTATATACCTTTTCTCTAGGCAGAAAAAAACAGCACTTTTAGTGTTAAAAGCACTTTTCGGTACAGCACCTTCCCTGGGGGCGTGTCCCCCGGGTACATCCCACTCTCTGGAAGCATCCAGTCTCAGTTTTCAGGAGAGCTTGCCCTTTTTCTGGAGTCCATGTGCTCTGGAGTTTTTGCGATTGTTTTTTTTTTTTTTTTGCCTTGATTTATTTTTTGTTCCTGCTTTTTGGATCCTGGGATCAACTGCCGACTGGGTGACAGGCTGGATTTTGAATCCTTGTAGTCGTCCCATGTTCAGCCATCGAGCGTGTGTCTTTTACTAGGCCGTCCACGACATGCCCCGTTGCTCCAAGCGCGGCCGGTGAACTACATGTTCCAGGGCGCACATATGATCGGTCTCTATGGCTATGTCACAGTGTGCCGGGCCGACAGCGATGCCGCAAGCAGACGTTGGTTCTGTCTGGAATGCCTCCAGCCGGTGGTCGCAGGACTGGTAAGTAGTGTCCCCTTGCTTCGGCGGAGTGATTTCGGCTGGCGCATTCCTGGGGAGGTCGACTGAGGGTCCACCCTGCTTTCCCCTCTCCCTTTCCTCTCCCTCCTTCCCAGTTTCAGGGTGGTGGCTGTGAAGTAGGGGTCCACCTGGGGGGGCTCTGTGACTGCCAGGGGGCTGTGCTGCTGGGGGTACGGTGTGTGTTACTGTACTGGGCTGGTATTTTTTACTGGGTGCTCTGTCTGTGCTGGGCTGTGTGTGTTCCACTGTGTAATGCACGTGTACGGCCGCCATTTTGCCGGAGCCGCGGCTCTATACATCGCGTCCATTTTCATGTAGCCCGCATGCTGTTTTTTGCATGTCGGCGGCCATTTTAGAAATTCTTTGGCCTCTAGTGCCTGAAATAAGGGCGCGCACACCGCGGCTTCTCTCTGAGGGGAAAGACACAGCACAGACAGCACTCTTATCAGCTCTGCTCAGCGGTACAGCCTGTCCTGGGTGGTGAGTCCGGTGGGTCTGTTTTTGGGTCTGCTAACTAAGGTGGCAACATTTTTTTTTTGTGGTGGACAGCATGGAGTCTGAACCACCAGGGCTCCCATTTGAGGCTTCTTCCCCACTCATGCCAGACTTAACCCTTAGTGCCCCTGCTCCTGTGGCCTCGCTGGATGCTGTGACGGCAGTCCTGGAGGCATTTGTTGCCAGGATGGAAGCGGCTAGTGGCCAGAAGGGGGATAAAAAGCGCCCCCTCCCTGAGCCTGCTTCTGGGGATGTCTGACACAGAATCAGTTACTGCTTCTGCTTTTGACCACAGGTCTGTCATGTCAGAGGATGCAGACTTAACCCACGCGGACAGTGAGGATGATTCTGCTTCGGGGTCAAAGCAGGATAAGGAATTTGTTGGAGCATCAGACATGCCGGTCCCTTTTGGGTTCCGCAAGCCACCCCGCACTGCAAAAGTGTTTCCTTGTGTTCTGTATCTGGACGACTTGTTATACAAGGAATGGGATCGGCCGCAGAAAGTTTTTACTGTACCAAAGTACTTCGCGGTTCGTTACCCACTTTTTTTGGAAATCCTCCCCAAAAGGGTATCTCCTCCGTCAGTGGACCCCCCTGTGTCCAGGCTGAACAAAGCTACCACATTGCCTGTGGAAGGGGCACCCGCCTTTAAGGACCCCGCAGACAGGAGAGCTGAGGCTGTGGCCCGCTCGTTATTCACAGTGGTGGGGTTGGCAGTGAGACCGGTTTTGGCCGGGGCTCTGGTGTCACAGACTCTCACTGAACGGGCTAAGTCCCTGGTGCAGGAGCTGGAGGCACAGAAGGCTTCTGAGACCTGCGTTGACCTGGCCGACCAATTGGTCCAAGGTCTAAAATTTGTCTGAGTCAGCCCTGGATACGCTTCCCTTGCTTTCCAGGGTTTTTGCGGTGGTACTACGCCGCCTTGTGTGGCTGAAGTGTTGGTCTGCGGACCAGTCCTCTAAGAAGTCCCTGGTGGACTTACCCTTTAAGGGTGAATGGCTTTTTGGGGCTTCCCTGGATGACATCATAAAGGATGCTACAGGCGGTAAGAGCACTCTGCTCCCGCAGTCTGGGAAGGGAAAGGAGCCTCGCCGTAGGCAAGGGTCCTCATTTACTACCCCCAAGCGTTTTTTTTTGCTCGCCAAATGCGTCAGGAAAGCGTTTTCAGGGAAAAAGCGCACCTGGTACCGCAAGCCCAACAAGCCTGCCTCCGCCTGAAGGTTTGCCCCCGCCAACAACGCGGGTGGGGGGCGGCTTCGCGGCTCGGTGGAGGTCACTTCTTTCCGAACGTTGGTTTGCGAAGTAGTTTTCTCAGGGTACAAGATAAAATTTCTCTCTTGTCCGCCAAACAAATTTTTTCCCTCCGGGTCGCCTGAAGGATCTGTCGGGGGCTGTCCAGGATCTGCTGGTCAGAGGAGTGATTGTGCCGGTTCCCTCACAGGAATGATTTCAGGGGTTTTACTCCAATCTGTTTGTAATCCCCAAGAAGGACGGGGTCCGTCCAGTCCTGGACCTCAAGGCCCTCAATTGCTTTGTCAAAGTACAAAAGTTCAGGATGGAGTCGATACGCTCAGTAATAGCAGCGCTCCATCAGGGGGATTTCCTAGCGTCCCTGGACATCAAGGACGCGTACCTGCACATCCCCCATATGTGCAAAACACCAGAGATTTCTGCGTTTTGCGATCGGAGAGGACCACTTTCAATTTGTGGCCCTCCCGTTCGGCCTGGCCTCGGCACCTCGGGTTTTTACCAAGGTGCTCGCCCCGATTCTGGCCCTGCTGTGGCAGCGCGGGATCGCTATCGTGGGATACCTGGACAACCTAAGAGCTTCCTCAAGCTCAGAGTTAGAAGAGAATGTGTCTATCACCTGTCAGACCCTCCGGGAATTTGGTTGGCTACTGAATATACAGAAGTCAGTACTAGTACCGTCTCAGCGGCTGGAGTATCTGGGGTTGGTCCTGGATTCTTCGGAGGCAAAAGTTTTCCTCCCAGCAGAGAAGCTGCCCACTCTGCACTGGGTCTGATGGTGGCCTCTTTCGAGGCAGTCCCGTATGCCCAATTCCACACTCGAGTGTTACAGAAGGAGATTCTGTATCGATGGAACAAGCTTCCTTCGTCTCTGGATTACCAGATTCGGGTGAGTCGACTGACCAAGTCCTCCGTAGTGTGGTGGCTAACATCTCAATGTACTGGAGCTCCGAGCGATCAAGCTGTGTCTCTCCAAGTGGTCTCTGGGCCTACAAGGCCGACCGGTCAGAATCCAGTCCGACAACGGCATGGCCGTGGCATACGTCAATCATCAGGGGGGCACACGAAGCTTGGCTGTGGCGACGGAAGTCGCGTACATCCTCCGGTGGGCCGAAAAGCTACGTTCCAGCTCTGTCGGCAGTGTACATTCCGGGGGTGCTAAATTGGCAAGCCGACTATCTAAGTCGCCAAAAGCTGGACCAAGGGGAATGGTCACTACACCCGGAGGTGTTTCAGACTCTGTGCCAGAAATGGGGCACTCCAGACGTGGACCTTCTAGCGTCCCGTCTCAATCGGAAGGTGTCACGATTTTTGACCAGATCGAGGGATCCGTGGGCGGACGCGCTGGTAGCGCCTTGGGGTCACTACCGCCTGATATACGCCTTCCCTCCCCTGCAGCTTCTTCCTCGCCTGCTACGCAGGGTGGAAGCCGAGGGGATACCAACAATCCTGATTGCCCCGGATTGGCCGCGCCGTCCCTGGTACGCGGACCTGGTGCGTCTGGTGGCAGACATTCCCTGGCGTCTGCCTCTGAGAGAAGACCTGCTGTCACAAGGTCCTATCTTTCACCCTGCTTTACAGTCGCTGGCTTTGACGGCGTGGCTGTTGAGAGCCAGGTGTTGAAGGACCGAGGCCTGTCGGGCCCGGTGATTTCTACCATGCTACGGGCACGGAAGTCCACGTCACGAAAGATTTACCATCGTACATGGAGGGCCTACATCTCTGTGTGAAGAGATGAAGTGGCACCCTCCTACATACGTGGGGTCGCAAATTTTGCTGTTTTTACAGCGGGGAGTGGATCAGGCTCTAGCCTTGAGTACGGTGAAGAGTCAGATCTCGGCTCTAGCTGTCTATTTTCAGCGACCCTTGGCATCGCACTCTTTGGTGCGTACGTTTGTGCAGGGGGTCCGGCATGTGGCCCCTCCTGTGCGTCCTCCGCTACTTGAATTTAGTTATTTCGGCCCTTCAAAAAGCTCCGTTTGAGGACATTCAGAAGATCCCCTTGTTGACTCTGTCTCAGAAGGTGGTTTTCCTGGTGGCAATTACCTCGGTCAGACGAGTATCTGAACTGGCGCACTTGTCTTGCAAGGCTCCCTACTTAGTCATCCATAAGGATAAGGTGGTGCTGCGACCGCAGCCATTATTCCTTCCAAAGGTTGTTTCGGCCTTTCACATTAATGAGGACATCATTCTTCCATCCTTATGCCCTCAGCCGAAAAACCCGAAGGAGACCACTCTACATTCCTTGGACGTGGTTCGAGCCCTACGGGTGTACTTGTCTGCTACGGCTCCGTTTCGGAGGTCGGACTCACTGTTCCTGTCGGTGACTGGTCCTAAAAAAGGTCTGGCGGTCTCGTCGGCCACCATTTCTAGATAGATCAGACAAGTCATGCTCCAGTCCTATGCCCTAAAGGGGCGGGCGCCTCCCTTTCAGGTCACGGCACATTCGACCAGGGCGATTGGTGCCTCTTGGGCTTTCCGTCATCAAGCGTCTGTCTTCCAGCGAAACACTGAAGTCCACCTTTTCCTCCGGCTGAGGTTTAAGGCAGTATTGAGCCCTGGCCAGGTGGGCCGCGCTGGCGTGGTCCATGAATGCGCGTACCCTGAAGGTGGGTACCGCACCTGGAACGGGGACCCTGCAAAGGTTTTAGAAAACATGACCCCTGTCACAGATATACTCTCCCCCAGCATGCCTTGCAAGGGAAAACTCCTCTAATTGGCTGCTGGGAAAGTTTGCTCTGCCAGAACCCCTCTAGCGCCAACTGCTGGCCAGGGATGGCACTGCATCCCTGGACCACAGACTGACCCAGTGAACAATTCTTGGAATGACAGAAGTCCAGAATTTGAACAAATCTTGAATGGGAGCAAAGTAACTCTCCCATTCCCCATTAACTTTAGCGTAGTGCCCATGCTAAAAGCAAAGGGGGTGCTACACTTGCAAATCAATGTTCCATATATTCTCCTTTACCATACTGCTTGTATAGAGATCCCCCAAAGGTAATTCACTTACCAGATATAAACGGGTTAACAGCGTATATTTAGGTGTCTGCAACTTTTGTTTGTCTCCATCAGATCGGTGAGTGGATATTAAGTAGTTATCAGCAAACCCTGCATGCCTCCATCTGTATGAGGAGCCTGAGATAACAGGATGACTTCTTGCACAAATTTCATTTGAACACCCCTAGGATGTAAGACTGAGCCTGCAAGTTTGGGTGCAGGAACCAGAGACTGGAACTCGAAGGTGCTAGTGTGCAGGAGTACAGCCTAATGGCGGAGCCAATGGTATCGTCTTTTTCTAGGAAAATGCAAAGCAAAACTTGGTGTACATTCAATCACAGCGTCTTCAGGATTACTATCCTGTTATCTCGGGCTCCTCATACAGATGGAGGCATGCAGTGTTTGCTGATAACCACTACTTAATATCCACTCACGGATCCGGCCCTATCTGATGGAGACAAACAAAAGTTGCAGACACCTATTTAGGTGTCTGCAACTTTTGTTTGTCTCCATCAGATAGGGCCGGAATGACCCCACTGCTTGTATAGAGATCCCCCAAAGGTAATTCACTTACCAGATACAAACAGGTTAACAAGCGTATATTTATACGCTTGTTAACCTGTTTGTATCTGGTAAGTGAATTACCTTTGGGGGATCTCTATACAAGCAGTGGGGTGAAGAAGATTATCTGGAACATTGATTTGCAAGGATTTGTTTTCATCTACTCTTCAAGTAAGCAATCTTTCATTTCACATTCTGCTTTTTTCACAGCTTAAATAGACTGTATTTATTTAAGAACTTCTTGAGCGCTATTAAAGTGGTTGTAAACCCGTAAAAATAAAAAATAAAACCTGCAAGACAAAGCCATAATGAGCTAGTATGCATAACATATTAGCTCATTATGTATTGCTTACCTTAGATCGAAGCCCCCGCAATGTCACTGTGGTGAAGGTCAAATTCATGTTTCCTATGGGAGGCAGTGCTTTTTTTTTTTTTTTGTCCCAATTTTCCTATCAGGTCTTGGTGGTTCTTGCATGTATACCAAGTAATTTTCTCATAGCAACCCGTTATAATCTTTATTTTGTACTGAATACATAAGCCTTAATATAGGCTTACCTGTAGCAAAAAGTTAAAAAAGGGCTTACAACCACTTTAACGTTCAAATTTTTTGATTGTTTTTTTATTATAGTAGCAGATTTTAGTACATTATTTTCGCATAAGCGCTTTGTGAGGGATATCTACTGATTATTTCTCAGTGTTTGCTTTAACGCACCACATTAAGAAACACAATGTTATTGCAACACACCAGAATGACAAGAGTTAAATGAGCTTTAAAGAGGTTGTAAAAAAATCTCCACCCACCAAAATAAAACCTGCAAGACAAAGGCATAATGAGCTTAGAATGCATTGCATACTAGCTCATTATGAAACACTTACCTTAGAACAAAGCTGTTGCAAGTGTCCCCACACACCACTGTCACAACCGACATCTTTCCTGGGGGTTCTTTTGGGTTTGCGGGCTTCAGCGATGTGACAGGCCGGAGCTGTGATGACGTCACTTCCGCGCATGTGCACGGCATGGGCTCGGAAGGAACGGCACCCGTGGGCCATTCCTTCAGATATGTCACTGGCTGCATGCATTGGAAATATTTCCTAAACTGTACAGGTTTAGGAGATATTTTCAATACCTATAGGTAAGCCTTATTTTAATAAGGCTTACCTATAGGTAAAAGTTTGCAGATGAAGTTTACTTCCTCTTTAATGGTTCATGTATATAAGCCTGAGAATCAGAAGCCAGTCAAATGCAGGTCAGAAACTGTTATACACAAGGCCTGAAAAGCACTCGTTTGTATTCGTTGTATGTAAGCGGGGGTGTTTCGTTGTCAGTGGTTGAAAATGTCTCAGGAAGATTTCTGGATTTGGGAAAGCTCAACATGATTTATTTTAGATATAGCATTTGCTATTTTAGTGTTATGATTGACAAAGAATGACCTTTTAGTACAGTGACAGTAGAGTGCATTTTTTTTTTTTAACACTGATCACTGTATTTGTGTCATTTGTCCCCAAAAAGTATCAAGTGTCAGTACCTGATTTTGTCTGCCGCACTATCGCAGTCCCACTTCCTTCAGTGACGTGCTGCCCTGCCCTTTACTGCTGTAAATCAATGGAAGAGGGGTGGGTGGGGGCACTCTAGTCCAATTAAAAAGTACTTAACTCTCCCCCTCTTTCTGTTTCACAGGGTGGAAATGATTATGAAATTTATACAGACTCTAGAACAATAGGTCATTCTGTGACATCTCCTGCAGACACCAGAAGAATCTGTGAAGAATTGTTTTTCCAATAAACTGACACCTTTTGAATGCTTCATAAATTAAAGCTACCTGACATAGCAAAAAAAATCTTCATTAAGGGTTTTAGAAGTTACTACAATACAAAATGTAGGGTGATGGGTTCATATTATTCAAATTTCATTGCACATTAAATCTGCATTAGAGCAGGGATGAGCCTAAGAAATGTTTTGTGTATTCTAGAACTGAAAAAAGTTTGACAGCGGGGATGAATGCTAGAAATGGACCACATAAAATTAGTTATGCTTCCCAATGAAGGTTATATCAAGAAGGTCAAATTGTCACTGTGGTGAAGGTCAAATTCATGTTTCCTATGGGAGGCATTGCTTTTTTTTTTGTCCCAATTTTCCTATAAGGTCTTGGTGGTTCTTACATGTATACCAAGTAATTTTCTCATAGCAACCAGTTATAATCTTTATTTTGTACTGAATACTTAAGAGTGAAGCTGGTTGACTGGGCCACAAATGGAATTTTACACATTAAGCAAATTGATCCTTTCGAACACTCTGTCATTTCTAGGAACACAATAATTCATGGACACATACAACCATTTGCATACCAGTAGTTTGCGAATTTTAAACTGCTGCTTCTGTACTGTGCAAAGTGGAAAAAGGCAAATTTGCAACTATGGGTTGTCTAACTTAAAAAAAACTATCATCCAGATATGCCCTTACTACTCTTTTTGTAAGCTTTTACTGTCAGTACAAAATGTATTTACAAATCTTCATACCTCATTAATATTTTGATCAATATACATCTTTTAAATGGTGTATCTAATGTTATATATGCAGTGTGTGTCCATCCAACAGTGCAACCCAATTTGTAGCCTGTTTTTACAGTCTATGCCAGGTTTACAATAAGCATAGTTATATTTTCTTGGGATTGTATCAGCATTCTATTCTTAAAGTAGGTTATTCTCTTGCTATTATCAGTACTGTTTTAAAGTAAACTGCTCTTTACAGATTCCATCTTTGCTGTGGGTCAACGTTGATTACTGTCTAAAATGTGCCTGTATTGAATATGAATTTTTGATTTATGGTGGAAAGAATAAATGTAATAAAATCATGCAAATTTTTATAAACTGGGTAATGTTTTTTGTATTCACTGCAAAAAAAATGCCATCATCCAAAACAATGTCACCTTTGCTGGAAGTCCAACAAAAGCATTTCTGACTGGCACCAGGGAGTGACACAACACTGCAGATAGCCTCTGAGTATTAGGCCCCATGCACAGTGGACATTCTAAAAATGGCCGTAGCTTTAACTGCAGAATGCCATGTTTAAATGCCAGTTTCTCTTATCGTCCATTGACGGTAACTGCCTTCTCAAGTCTTGACAAGTGGGTTATGTTCCTGTTCACAGGAGAGGACTAGGCATAATCATGTTAGATAATTAACAGTCCCGCCCAGGGGGCAGTCCCTCCAGACATAACCCTCCTCCCTGCAGTATGCAGCCTCAGTTTTCTTTTCTGCCTAGCAAAGGAGAACGACGTATGGCTCCCTTTGGGCCCAGCGTCCTGAGGAAATTTTTATTTTTATTTTATTTCTTTGAGAATCTTCTATCAACTGCCGACTGAGAGACAGGCTGGATGTATAGATCCTTGTAGTCTCCTCAGTCCGGCCAGCGAGCGTGAGCACACCATTGCTAAGGGCTGGGTCGGCCACGACATGCCCCATTACTCCTGGGGTGGCCGGTGAGCTTTTGCTCCAGGGTCCACACATGACTGGGTTGTGGTGTTGTCTTACTCACAGTGGACCAGGCCGACAGCTACTCCAACGCAGTTTGTATGCCTGTCAGGATATTAATGGCCTGGGAGGAAAGGCATGTGCCGTGGTGAACCTCCAGGGGCATGACAGGGCATCTACTGCCTCGGTTTGTGGATGCGGCTTCCGAGAGAAGAATCTGTGCAGCTTGGCATTCTTTGGGGAGACGAACAGGCCTACCTGAGGGGGATCCCATATGCTGGCAATCTGATGGAAGACGAGGGGGTGGAGAGCCCACTCGTTGTCCAGGAAGTTTCTGGACAACGTGTCTGCTTCCGTGTTCAACCTGCCCAGCAGATACAATGCTCTGGGGTCCAGGAGGTTCTTCTCTGCCCAGAGAATGATCAGCGCCACCTCCTTGAGTAACGACCTGCTGCGAGTGCCTCCTTGCAGATGAGCGACAGCTGCCATGTTGTTTAGGCGTAGAAGTATTCTCTGGCCTCTGATTTGGGATGCCAAAGAAGTTAGTGCTAGGAAGGCTGCCCTCATCTCCAAATTGTTGGGTACCACCCCCTGGGTAGAACATAACCATCTACCCTGTATTCTGGTTTCCCTGCAATGGGCTCCCCAGCCCTGTCCACTTGCATTTGACATAATTGTGATCCAAGGATGGGGCCCAGGTGACGAGGCTTGGAGAGGTTTTTTGGAACTGTCCACCAGTGAAGACTCCTGTGCATTACTCCCGTCAGCAGTATCGTCTGAGATGGTAGTTATTTCTTCCACTGCGCCAAAAAACCTGTCTGGAACTACCTCAAGAGCCGTCAGATACGGGCTCCGGATGACCTTGATCATTCTCTGGGTGACAATCCTTGCCTTTGGCGGTGGTAATGACACTGTCCCCTCCTGAGTGTTGAACATTGCACCAAGGTAGATCATCTGCCGTGTGGGTGCTAGTTGACTCTTTTTGGAACATACCAACTGATCCAGATTGCTTGCTAGGAGGAGGATGTCGTCCAAGTAGTGGTATATCCTCAAGCCCCTCTCCCGCAGGGGAACCAGAGCGGATATTAGTATCTTGGTGAACACCCTGGGAGAGGTGCATAGACCGAAAGGCAGGGCTTGAAATTGTAGGTGGGTCCATCTCACCTCAAATCTCAGATATTTTTGAAATGCAGGTATAATTAGAACGTGTAGGTACACATCCTGCAGATCCACTGAAATCATCCAATCTGATGGCTGGACTGCCTAAATAATCGTCTGCAGGGAGGGACTCCATTTCAAAGCTTTCGGGGCAGATATACCGGCTGAGCCTCTGAAGATCTGTCGCAGACCTCCACCCATCTGTCCTCTTTGGGACCAGAAATGGGGTGGAGTAGAAGCCTGCGAAGCGCTCTGCCAAGGGAACCAGAACAGCCTTCGGCGGAGAGGATGGAATCTCTGTTCCTTTAAAAAGAATTCCGAGGTGGGGGATGAGAGAAATTCCTTAAGGTGGCCCCATTGAATTGTTGACAGAACCCAGGGATCCTGGAAGCATGTGGCCCAGACTGGGATGAAGAACTTTAGCCTGGCTACCACAGGGAGTGCCTGGGCTACTCTGGCGTCAAAAAGACTGCTTCTGCTCCTGTGGAGCCAGAAAGGTCCTTCATCTTCCTGTTCAAAAAATAATGTCTGAGCACCTTTCCAAGGTCTTTTGTTGTCTCTGGGCTGTCTTAAATGCCTAAAATCCCTTGGATTTGTCTGGCGGAACCTAGAGGAACCACCTCTGAATCTTCGCACCCTTCTCTCCTTGGGAAGCATACCGGACTTCCCTCCTGACAGCCTGGAGAAAGCTTTATACATTTTGTCTCCGAATAGTGCTTTCCCATCGAATCAGATTTTGCACTAATTTTGTTTGGAGGATAAGTCAGCCGTCCAATCTTTTGGCCAGAAGGCCCTCTTTACCATTACTGAATGCAACATGGATCTTGCAGAGCACCTGATCATGTCAATGGCCGCTACCCTGACAAAGTCTGCCGACAATCTAAGCTCTTCCAAGGCTTTAATTATATCCTCCTTGGGGACATCCTGACGCCAAGCCGTCTCAATATTATCTGTCCAAGATCTTATGGCATTTGATACAGATGTGAGGGCAATAGCTGGCTTACACGCTGCTCCCGCGGCTAAGTAGCTCCTTTTCAGCTCCAGGTCGGTTCGCCTGTCTAGAGGGTCTTTGAAGGAAGGCGGAATCCTCCATTGGTAAAGTGTGTGTTTTTTTTGTTTTTTTTTGCGAGTCGCACCACCGACGCGTCAACCACTGGCATGGAGTTTAGTGACTGCCTTCCCGACTCTGGTAAGGGGTATAGTTTATTTAACCAGCCCCATGAAAGTTTTTTTTATCAGTTTTGACCATTTATTCTGAATGACCTGACTTAATCTCGCCCATCAATGAGAAGAGAACCTGCTTCCTTTTTGAGGAATGGGAAGTAACTCGTAGACTCTTGGGGAGGGTCTTCTGCGTCTTTTCAGGTGGTTGCAGTTTTGACTGCCTGGATGAACGGCTTTACCAAGGAGAGACTAAAGCCAGAAGGTTCTGACTCCTCTGAAGAATCTTCAGGTGGTGAATCTCTAGCTGGTCAGCCTGACAGTGGCAGAGGTGTACTGACTGCTGAAGGACCAGGGAGATTAGGTTCTGTATCCTGAACCTGGGATATCTGCTGAACTTATTGAGCGGGGACCAAAGTCACAAGCTCAGAGAAGGAGTCCTTCATTGTTCACTTGAGCAGATCTACAGCGTGCTGATTTTCTAGCTCGCGGCTGGACGCATAGTCCATAAAACAGTCCTTACAGACCACTCTGTCTGGTAGTGGTGTGGCCCCACCTGTCCAGCATTTCTTCTTTGTATAGGTCCTTGGAGTGGGGGGGAAGGATCTTGTCCTCTGGATCTTGACATCTCTAATCTATGACGTGAAGAATGGGACCGGTAGCGTGAAGAATGAGACCTGCGATCTGAGCTGTCGTCATTACGGTGTCGAAGATTTTCTGGACCTCTTGGAGTGGGCAGGGCCACGATGTAAGGAACTCGCGTTAGACCAGTGAGCGCACTTTTTTTTATTTTTTATACTCCCATATAAGTCACATACCTAATAGAAGTGCGAGGATCT
The DNA here is from genome assembly GCF_905171775.1 of Rana temporaria. Classification (NCBI taxonomy): domain Eukaryota; kingdom Metazoa; phylum Chordata; class Amphibia; order Anura; family Ranidae; genus Rana; species Rana temporaria. The sequence continues at coordinate 87,864,305 of NC_053494.1, read as the reverse complement.
TTGTTGCAAGATAATTGACTAATTGCGGAGTTAGGCAGAAGGTTCAGCTGCGGAAATTTTGTAAGAAAGGGAAAAAGAACTATGGAGTTTTTTAACGCACTTTTTTTTTTTTAAATAAAAACAAAGGTACCTACCACAGAGCAGCATCAGTGAAACCTAGCAGGGCACAGCTGAGGAGACTCTGGCAGCTAACCCTGAATCTGAACTTAAATAGGCTCAGGTGGGTGAGCCAGTGGCGTCACTAGGGTTGGTGTCACCCGGTGCGGTAAAACATGGTGTCACCCCCCCCTCTACCTAGGCTGCCCAGCATAAAGCAGGCAGCACACGGGCGCACCCCAAACCAGCCCCTGTAAATTATAGTATAGGGCAGTGTAGTGGCAGGTTAGGGTAGTATAGAGTGGTATAGTGGCAGGTTGGTGTAGTGGGGTGGTATAGGACAGGTTAAGGTAGTATAGGGCATATTGGGGTGATATAGGGTAGTTTGGGGTGGTATAGGGCAAGTTAGGGTTGCATAGGGCAAGTTAGGGTGGCACATGGCAGGTTGGGGTGGTATAGTGCAAGTTAGGGTGGCATAGGGCAAGTTAGGGTGGCATGGGAAAGGTTGGGGTGGCATAGGGCAAGTTATGGTGGCATAGGGCAGGCTGGAGTGGTACAGGGCAGGCTGGGGTGGTATAGGGCTGTTTGGGGTGGTACAGGGCAGGCTGGGATTGCACAGGGCAGGCTGGGTGGTACAGGGTAGGCTGGCATTGCACAAGGCTGGGTGGTACAGAGTACGCTGGCATTGCACAAGGCAGGCTGGGGTGGTACAGGGTAGGCTGGCATTGCACAAGGCAGGCTGGGTGGCACAGAGTACGCTGGCATTGCACAAGGCAGGCTGGGGTGGTACAGGATAGGCTGGGATTGCATAGGGCAGGCTGGGTGGTACAAGGTAGGCTGTAGTGGCACAGTGCATCTCGGAACTCTATGTAGTGACACTGCTTTTTTTTTTTTGAGCGGACATGCCCAGCAGGTGACACCCGCCAAAGGGGTGACACCGGTGCCGCTGCGCCGCTAAACACCGTACTGTATTGATTGGAGCGGTGCGAGCAGGGCATCCAGCCATGCGGGGAGGCTGCCGGTAACTTACATAGCATGAATGCAGATGAAGACCCGGGCTTGTGGGCGGGGCTGCTGTGTCCTCACCTCTAGCTGCTTGAGCTGCAGCATCATCGATGGTGAAGGAGTCTGTGCCCTGCTCGCACCGCTCCAATCAATACAGTACGGTGTTTAGCGGCGCGGCGGCACCGGTGTCACCCCTCTGGCGGGTGTCACCTGCTGGGCATGTCCGCTAAAAAAAAAAAAAAACGGAATGGTGTCACCCCTCTACCGGGTGTCACCCGGGTGCGGGCCGCACCCCCTTAGCAACGCCTCTGGGGTGAACTAATCCCATAAATCACCATTGAGAATTGATTCTGGAAGAAAAGGGCAAATCTGGCCCTTTTTCCAGAATCCAAGATGGCCGCAGTGATGTCGAGTGATATACAAAAGAAAAAAAAAACTAGCCCACCGCTGATTTCGGGGGAAACAAACAACTGCAAGCCTGTCAGAATAAGAGGCACCTGCCCCATCAAACTGACCGGACTTAAAGGGAGCATCACAAAGTAAGACAACAAGCACACTTTTTTTTTTTTTTTTTTTAAAGGAGACCTAACAGGCAAGTTAAAGGAAGGGATGGGAGAGGGGAGAGACAAAAAACAATATATGCCTAAAAATAAAATGGAAACCACCAGCCTGGAAGTATGTGAGCTGATCCTTTTACGACTGCACTGCATTCATCATGGATGCGATAGCAGACTTTGTTCCTGTGAGGATACTCTGTGAAAAGACCCCAACAGATCCACAGAGGGGTTCCCAGTCTTATCAGCGCTGTGAGCGGCCCAAGAACAGGGACTGCGCACGGGAAAGGCTAAAACCGGCGGACGCTGCCGACTGCAGAGGTATGGACATACTGCTACTCTTCACCAGCACAAGAAGGTATGAGGAAAAAAAGGAGAATGTTGGGGGAGGGACTATGCCTTTAATTTATGCTATTCACTAGTCCTGAAGGAGGAGTCGAGGCGGAGCTCTATCACAGGTATGCTGCCATGGAGGCACCAGGAAAAGGCTGTTTTAAAAGGAAAAAGACCCAACAAGAACCTGAAATGCAACCCAGCAGTCAAAAGCAAAACTTGTTCACTCTCCACTCAAGGTCTCCACTGTCTCGCCTCCAACCAACAAGACTGGCAATTTCACATGTGCTCTACAGGACTTTATATAGGCCTCAAGCACCTGTGACCAATTAACCACTCCCCTTAATTAGTAGACTGAAGGGGAAAAAAAGTCTGTTTTAAAAAGTGCCAGAAAAAAAAGGTGTTTAAAAAGCTGCAAGGAAAAAGACCCAACAAGAACCTAAAATTCAACCCAGCAATCAAAAGCAAAACTTGTTCACTCTCCACTCAAGGTCTCCACTGTCTAGCCTCCAACCAACAAGACTGGCCCTTAGGCCGGCACCAAGCTTTTTCAGCCGTGTATGCTGGGTAAAAAAGTGTTGGTGTGTATGCCCCTGTAATCTCCTCTATCGGCCTATAGAGGAGATTACAGGGGCATACACGCCATCGGCCTATAGAGGAGATTACAGGGGCATACACGCCGACACTTTTTTACTCCACATGGTGCCTTGTGCTAAGGGCACACCTAAATGTGAGTGCGATAGTCTTTTATCTTTGACATGTGTCTTTGGCACATCTGATCCATATGGTTATTGCATTATTTGTTTAGATATATTTATATGTTCACACATTTCACCTATGTCTTTCCATAAGAGTATATACTGTGGGGATCGAAAGTTTGGGCACCCCAGGTAAAAATTTGTATTAATGTGCATAACGAAGCCAAGAAAAGCTGGAAAAATCTCAAAGGCTTTTTTCAAATTACAGAAAACAAAAAAATGGCGTCTGCAAAAGTTTGGGCATGTACTGCCTGAGACCTGCCAGTGTCATGAATTGTTCTCAATCATCGTCTGGAAAGACCAGGTGATGTCAATCTCAAAGGTTTTAAATGCCCAGACTCATCTGACCTTGCCCCAACAATCGGCACCATGGGTTCTTCTAAGCAGTTGTCTAGAAAACTGAAAATAGTTGACGCTCACAAAGCTGGAGAAGGCCATAAGAAGATAGCAAAGCGTTTTCAGATGTCAATATCCTCTGTTCGGAATGTAATTAAGAAATAGCAGTCATCAGGAACAGTAGAAGTTAAAGCAAGATCTGGAAGACCAAGAAAAATATCAGACAGAACAGCTCGCAGGATTGTAAGAAAAGCAATTCAAAACCCACGTTTGACTGCACGATCCCTCCAGAAAGATCTGGCAGACACTGGAGTTGTGGTACACTATTCCACTATAAAGAGATACTTGTACAAATATGGTCTTCATGGAAGAGTCATCAGAAGAAAACCTCTTCTACGTCCTCACCACAAAAATCTGCGTTTGAACTTTGCAAATGAACATATAGACAAGCCTAATGCATTTTGGAAACAAGTTCTGTGGACCGATAAGGTTAAAATAGAACTTTTTGGCCCGGAATGAGCATAGGTACGTTTTGGAGAAGAAAGGGCACATAATTTAATAAAAAAGAACCTCTGTCCAACTGTTAAGCATGGGGTGGATCAATCATGCTTTGGGGTTGTATTGCAGCCAGTGGCACAGGGAACATTTCACGAGTAGAAGGAAAAATGGATTCAATAAAATTTCAGCAAATTTTGGATGGTAACTTGATGCCATCTGTAAAAAAGCTGAAGTTAAAGAGAGGATGGCTTCAACAAATAGATAATGATCCTAAACACACCTCAAAATCCACGGGGATTACATCAAGAGGCGTAAACTGAAGGTTTTGCCATGGCCTTCACAATCTCCTGACCTCAACATAATTGAAAATCTATGGATAGACCTTAAAAGAGCAGTGCGTGACAGACAGCCCAGAGATCTCAAAGAACTGGAAGACTTTTGTAAGGAACAATGGGCAAAGATACCTTAAACAAGAATTGAAAGACTCTTGAATGGCTACAAAAAGCGTTTACAAGCTGGGATACTTGCCAAAGGGGGCAGTACAAGATATTAACTCTGAAGGGTGCCCAAACTTTTGCAGACGCTATCTTTTTGTTTTCTGTAATTTTGAAAGTGTAAATGATGGAAATAAAATCTAACTTTTTTTGACATATAAGAATGTCTAATCTGTAATTTGATGCCTTTTGGAGATTCTTCCATCTTTCCTTGGCACATTAATACAATTTTTTTCCTGGGGTGCCCAAACTTTCGATCCCCACTGTATATATATTATTGGAGTGGACCAATCTGGGATAACAAATAATACATTTAAACACCTAATAAGGGTTGGGAGTAGTATTTATAAGGACCCCTCACTATAATATTCATTTTTCACGGTAGTGATAAAACTGGCTAGACACAAATTTATTTATTCAGAGGTTAGCGCAATCCACTTATTATTTTTAAGACGTATACAAACTCTATTCTGTGTCATCTTTTGAATGCAGCAAGATCCTGTATCCCGCTTAGATGGAAAAAGACACAACCACTTTCGGTGGGCATGTGGCTTAGGAAGGTGGAAGAGCTGAACCGATTAGAGAACCTGGTGTGGACAGGTAGGCAGAAACAAGAGAAATATAGGGAGACATGGTCTGTCTGGAAACCTCTTTATCAACTCAGAGAAGGGAGAACCCAAAGGGTTGAGGGAACTATGCCCTTTGGCTGTCAGGATCCTGGGATGGGGATTGATGCATGTAACTGTATGTGAGCCATGGGTGGGGGGGCGAGGGGGAGGAGGAGAGACATTATTATCATAATTAATAGTAGGAGAGGTATTGTACTTCCTTTTTTTTTTTTTGTGGGGAGGGGGCGTTGGTGAAGAACATTTGTATAAAGGGGTTTCCAAATACAGGCTGTATGAGGGAGCCCAATATGGGAGCAGAGTACGGGAAATATAAGACCAGACTGAAAGAGTCAAGATGACTAAGAAAAGAATAGGCGGTAAATAGTTTTATAATAACCCCCCTGGTCACCTGTGATTATTTAAAACATTTTGTCGACTGTGATATTATGGAATGTTGTTTCCTAAATAAAATACAAAATTTAAATTAAGGGGGAAAAATGTACAAGTGACATGTCTCCAGGGCCTCCACTTGTCTCTAAATTGTTCTTCCATATTATGAAGTGTAGCTGTCAGTTCCTCCATACAGAGAATGTAATTCATTTCAGAGTACCACAGGACCTTGGTTAGTGGTTGAGACTGCCACAACAACGCAGGGACACAGGCCCCCTGTTGCATTGAGGAGCTCCACCTTCCATTTGAAGATGCCCATCAATGCTCAATAGGGTTTAGGTCTGGAGACATGCTTGGCCAGTCCATCACTTTTACCCTCAGCTTCTTTAGCAGGGCAGTGGTGATCTTGGAGGTGTGTTTGGGATTGTTATCTTGTTGGAATACTGCCCAGTCTCCGAAGGGAGGGGGATCATGCTCTGCTTCAGTATATCACAGTACATGTTGACATTCATGGTTCCCTCAATTAACTGTAGCTCCCCAGTGTCAGCAGCCCTCATGCAGCCCCAGACCATGACACTCCCACCACCATGCTTGACTGTAGGCAAGACACACTTGTCTTTGTACTCCTCACCTGGTTGCCGCCACACACGCTTGACACCATCTGAACCAAATACGTGTATCAGAAGGACATTGTTCCAGTAATTCATGACCTTAGTCTGCTTGTATTCAGCAAACTGTTTGCGGGCATTCTTGTGCACCATCATTAAGAGGCTTCCTTCTGGGACACCAGCCATGCAGTACAATTTGATGCAGTATGCAATGTATGGTCTGAGCACTGACAGGCTGACTCCCCACCTCTTCAACCTCTGCAGCAATTCTGGCAGCACTCATACGTCTATTTCCCAAAGACAACCTCTGGATATGACGCTGAGAACATGCAATCAACTTCTTTAGTCGACAATGGTGAGGCCTGTTCTGAGTGGAACCTGTCCTGTTAAACTGCTGTATGGTCTTGGCCACCGTGCTGCAGCTCAGTTTCAGGGTCTTGGCAATCTTCTTAAAGCCTATGCCATCTTAATGTAGAGCAACAATTCTTTTTTTTTTTTCTTCAGATCCTTAGAGAGTTCTTTGCCATGAGGTGCCATGTTAAACGTCCAGTGAACAGTATGAGAGAGTGAGAGCGATAACACAACATTTAACACACCTGCTCCCCATTCACACTTGCGACCTTGTTACACTAACGAGTCACATAATACCAGGAAGGGAAAATGGCTAATTGGGCCCAATTTGGACATTTTCACTTAGGTGTGTAATCACTTTTGTTGCCAGCGGTTTAGACATTAATGGCTGTGTGTTGAGTTATTTTGAGGGGACAGCAAATTTAAACTGTTATACAAGCTGTACACTCACTACTTTACATTGTAGCAAAGTGTCATTTCTTCAGTGTTGTCACATTAAGGCTTCATTTCCATAGACGTTTTTACAGCCACTTTCTTTAGCCTTTTTTACAGCTTAAAAACGCCTGTCCATGTTTGTTTGTTTTTGTTTTTCTTGAGCTGGAGCTCAAAAATGCTGCAGTAGCGTTTTTGAGCGTTTTTTAACGTCTGGCGTTTTTACAGCTCTACTCTGGAGCTTCAGAACGCACTGGTCCTGTTTTTTTTTTTTTTGCAGCTTAAAAACGGCTGAGCTATCTACAGCTCAAAAACGTCATGGTGGGCATGAGGCCATAGACTAAAATGGAGAGCTGTTTTTAAGCTGCAAAAAACGCTCAGAAAGGTGTCTGTAAAAACGTCCATGGAAATGAAGCCTAAGGCTTCATTTCCACTGGTGTTTTTACAGCCACTTTTCTGAGCGTTTTTTACAGCTTAAAAACGCCTGTCCATGTTATTCTATGGCATCATGCCCACATAGGCATTTTTGAGCTGCAAATGGCATAGGCGTTTTTGAGCTGTAAAAAAAACGCGGGACCAGGGCGTTCTGTGGCTCCAGCAATAGAGCTGTAAAAATGCCAGACATTAAAAAACGTGCAAAAACGCTCAAAAACGCTGCCGCAGCGTTTTTGAGCTCCAGCTCACAAAAAAAATAAATAAACATGGACATCTAATTATTTTTACTACTATTCTAATAGAGGCAATACTCTCCCCTTTTCGAAAACATGGACAGGCGTTTTTAAGCTGTAAAAAAGGCTAACAAAAGTGGCTGTAAAAACGCCAGTGGAAATGAAGCCTTAAGTTATCATAAAATATAAAGAAAAAATCGAGATACTGTATGTATTCTGTTGCAGAATACTGGGCCACTCCCATTCTGGCTTTGGGCATAGTCTTTCAGACTGTCATTGATTGGTATCAAAAGTCTGGCAATCCACTGGTTGCTACAAATGTGGGGAACAGCCATCAGCTGAAATTGCCCCCTTCCTTTGTTTTGCAAGTCTATAGGAAGTAGTATACCCAGTGGTCTATCTACCATGCTATTTCTTCCACAGAAAATTAGGAAAACAAATATTTTATGCCCTACATTCTCTCACTACGCTTATTGCATACTGTTTGTAAACTATCCACACTTAAATCTTTACACACTCATGCAGCCCCACTTTTTAATCAGCCCACATTTACACCAGGCCTCAATTTCAAACAGTTCAGGAGGTGGGTGGATACAGGATAGAAAATGTTCTAGATCACAAAGGGATTCAAACTTCAGAATATTTTTCCCAAACACTCTTGGAAACTTGCCATATTTGAGAACAGATGCCTGCAGAACGCGGAAAGATGGAAGAAATCCCAGTGTTATACCAACGATTCTCCACAATATCTAATAAATACCCTCACAACCTTGCAGCTGAAGGCATCCGATGTGTAACTACACCAAATTAAATCAGCGATATAGCTATACAAAAAGATGGCAACTACCCCAATTTATAACTAGCCTTTGCTGTAAGGTGCACATGGAAGGACAATACACATCACCAAGAGACAAAAATGTCTCAGGACACTTGTCAGCTAGCATGCAAAAAAAAAACACATCAAGGTGTACGTTTAATAAACCATGATAAGCCGAGATCATGATGATCACAGAGCATTGCTGGTTTAATAAACGGACATAAGGAGCAGAGAACATGTTCTTCACTTCTCATCACAGCACATGGCTGTTTTGTCACAAACGACCAGTTTAATAAATGGAGATCTGAAGATTTCACAGCTCTTCCAGATTCACCAGCTCAGAGGTGGAAAATCTGGGAGAGAAGCTGGTGTGATAAGAGGAAGAGGGCTTATTTCTTCCTAATATCAGCACCAGAGGGTTAAAAATGAATATTAACAACATAAAATATTTATATATATATATATATATATATATATATACACACATACGTGTGTATATAGATACTGTATATATGTGTGTATGTGTGTATATATATATATATATATATATATATCCCACGTCACTCCAATCCCCCATGTTAGTAATCCCCAGGTCTCAGCAACAAGCTCACAGGGCGGATGGCTCTCAATTAAACAAATAATAAAGGCTCCATAGCGTAAAACTGATTGGCAAATGTTATAATTAAAAGCAAATACACTTACAGCAGACTTGTATAATGACAGCATGCAGCGTGTAATCAAGATGTCTCCGCTCTCGGCCGCCAGCGTAGATGACGTCACCACCGGCTCTCCTCCTTACGCGTTATGTGGCTGCACACGCCACTTACTCATAGGATAGGGAGCCGCTGGTGTAAAGGTGACTTTTTTCTGCCGCGCCGTCATGGCAACAAGTGTCAACACGACAGCGGGCATAACTGGTACTGAGAATTTAAAATTTCCACAATTAATTATCGCCAACGGGCAGATGACAATAATTTATGAACGAATACATTTTCAATAGTTAAATATTAACATTAAAAACAGTGTGGCCACCGAATGCCCCCTCTGGCGGTGGAATAGAATAAATATATATTGACCCAGTTAAAACTCCTTCGGGCATATACTCCCCTCTAGTGGTTAAGATTATAACAGAGAGTAATTAAAGGAATAATAAACCACGGTGGCCCAATCATGTCAAAATTCCTAACCAACTAGGTAATTGTGCATCTGATAAACCATATTACATACAATATTGGCACAATAATAATACAATTTAAAAACCTTATAAGGAGTGAGGAACATTTTGAAACCTCAAAGATCTTATCAACAGAGAGCTAACCAATTTAAAATAATTATATATAAAACGAATCTAATAGTAAATATGATGATAAGGGTATTAAAACCAGGTGGACAAGAATAAATAGATAGTAACGAGGAAGGAAAAATTTATAATCAATAAAATAGACGTAAAATGTATTTACTTCGGGACATAACTCCTGCTAATAATTTGAAATAAAGCAATTAAGATAAAATAGCTGGATTCACGTAGGGCGGCGTATGTTTCAGGCAGCGTATCGTATTTACGCTATGACGCTGTAAGTCAGAGAGGCAAGTGCTGTATTCACAAAGCATAAATGGGCCGGCATAAGCGTGCCAAATTCAAATTGTAAAGAGGTGGGCGTGTTTTATGTAAATAAACCATGACCCGACCGTGGACATATCCCAGTGTGCATTGCTCCAAAGTACGCCGCAAGGACTTACTGGTTTTGACGTGAACATAAATTACGTGCAGCCCCATTCACGGATGACTTACGCAAACAACGTAAAATTTTCAAAATTAGACGCGGGAACGACGTCCATACTTAACATTGGCTAGGCCAGCTATTTGTTCGACTAACTGTATGCCTGAAAACGCCTTACGTAAACGGCGTATCTTTACTGCGACGGGCAAGCGTACGTTTGTGAATAGGCGTAACTCGCTGATTTACGCATTCTAGGCGTAAATCAGTGTTCACGCCCCTAGCAGGCCGGCGGAACTAGACAGCTAAGATACGACGGCGCAGGCCGTCGTATCTTAGCTACATTTAAGTGTATCTCAATTTGAGAATACACTTAAATGTACGACGGCTTAGATTCAGAGTTAGGACGGCGTATCTACTGATACGCCGGCGTAAAGCTCTCTGAATCTGGCCAAAAATCTACGTTGTGCCCATGGGGTAATAAAGTACAGAGTTCATGTATCCAACGAGATTCAGGCTGGCTCATCTTTTTCACCATATTATCCCCCCTCCAATGGGGTTTATATTTCTTTATACCCCATACCTTTAAGGAAGAGGGGTCTCTGTTATGACAGTGGTCATAATGACGGGATAAACTGTGCTTTGGAAACCCATTTTTTATATTCTGTGTATGCTCACAAAGTCTTTTCCAAAGCTCCCTTTTGGTTCTCCTACATACTGAATTTTACAAGGACACTCTAACAAATAGACCACCCTTCAGTCTTGCAGGATATAAAGAGCTAGATTCACATAGATCAGCGAATCTTTAGATCCGCGTGATCTATGTGATTAAAGATCCGCTGGCGCAAGTTTGAGAGGCAAGTGGCTAATTCACTAAACACTTACCTCCAAACTTGCGGCGGCGTATCGTAAATCCCCCGGCGGAATTCAAATTCCGCGGCTAGGAGGAGTGTACTATTTAAATCAGGCACGTTCCCGCGACGATTTAAATGCGCATGCGCCGTCCGCGAATTTTCCCGGCGTGCATTGCTCCCAATGACGTCGCTAGGACGTCAGTGGTTTCGACGCTTACGTAAATGACGTCCATCCGTATTCAAGAACGACTTACGCAAACGACGTAAAAAAAACAAAAATCGACGCGGGAACGGCGGCTATACTTAACATTGGTTGCGCCTCATAGAAGCAGGGGTAAGTATACGCCGGGAAAACCGCTACGGAAACGTCGTAACAACACTGCGTCGGGGTCCGCGTACGTTCGTGAATTGCCGTATCTTGCTGATTTACATATTTCTCAGTGTAAATCAGCGAGAACTCCCCCCGCGGCCATTTTTAAATTGCAGTTTAGATCCGACGGTGTAACACAGTTACACCTGTCGGATCTTAGGCATATCTATGCGTAACTGATTCTATGAATCAGGCGCATAGATACGACCAGCCTAAGTCAGAGATACAACGGCGTATCAGGAGATACACCGTCGTATCTCTCTGTGAATCTGGCCCAACGTCTTTTAGGTAGATTCAGAAAGAGTTAGGCCGGCTTATCAGTAGATAAGCCGACCTAACTCAGAATCTACGCCGACCTATGTTTAAGCGTATGCTCAAACAGAGATACGCTTAAACATATCTGTTTGTAAAAAAAAAAACATATCTAAGATACGACGGCTTGCGCCGTCGTATCTTAGATTGCAATATTTCGGATGGCCGCTAGGTGGCGCTTCCATTGCGGTCGGTGTAGAATATGTAAATGAGTTGATACGCCGATTCACGAACGTACGCCCGGCCTGCCGCAGTAGTTTTACGCCGTTTCCGTAAGGCATTAGCAGGCCTAAAGTTATTCCATCTATTAGGTGAAATAACAATGTTAAAGTATGGCCGCCGTTCCCGCCGCGAGATTCAAATTTTTTATGTCGTTTGCGTAAGTCGTCCGCGAATCGGGATTTACGTTGTTTACGTCCACGTCAAAATCAATAGGCCCGTGCGGCGTACTTAGCCGCAATGCACACTGGGAAATGTAGGCGCCCGGCGCATGCGCAGTAACAAGAAAACGTCAAAAACGTAAGGTCAAGCCTGATTAGCATTAAACACGCCCCCCTTCCACACATTTGAATTTGGCGCCCTTACGCCCGCCCGCTTTAGGCTACGCCACCGTATATAAGCAGGCAAGTACATTGAGAATCATGTACTTGCCTAGCTAACTTACAGCGGCGTAGCCTAAACAGGCTAAGCTACGCTGCCGCAAGTTTGCACCCATGTACCTGAAGGTAGATTTAAAAGTTTATTTTTTATTTATTTTGTGTGTCTACATGTAAAGCATGTCTTACATGGATAATAACCTTTTCCATTAAAGAATGAAAAGGTTTTCTTCTCCGAGGGTCCAGAACATTTTTAGCAATCATGTCCCTTAGGGTGGGAGCCCTCCGATATGTGAACAATGTTTTTTCTGGTAGTATGGATCCTAAATGACGATCAGCTTTCACAATGTTCCAATACTTCCTACAAATTTTATCGATTTGTTTATGTTGCACACTATAGTCCATTATGAAGGGCACTCCACCAGCAAAAGTATTATTTTTTGTTGAATCTTGGATTAGAGTGTCAGGCCCAGATTCTCAAAAGAGATACGACGGCGCATCTCCAGATATGCCGTCGTATCTCTGCCTAGCGCCGTTGTATCTATGCGACTGATTCTTAGAATCAGTTACGCATAGATATCCATTAGATCCGACAGGCGTAAGTCTCTTACACCGTCGGATCGTAACTGCAATTTTTTTTCCCCGCTAGGTGGCGCTTCCATCGTTTTCCGCGTCGAGTATGCAAATTAGCTAGATATGCGAATTCCTGAACGTACGCGCGGCCGACGCAGTAAAGTTACGACGTTTACATTAGGCTTTTCCCGGCGTAAAGTTGCCCCTGGGTCTATGAGGCGCAGTCAATGTTAAGTATGGCCATCGTTCCCGCGTCGAAAATTTATAAAATGACGTCGTTTGCGTAAGATGTCCGTGAATGGTGCTGGACGTTATTTACATCCACGTCAAAACCAATGACGTCCTTGCGACGTCATTTAGAGCAATGCATTCCGGGAAATTTTAGGGACAGCGCATGCACAGTTCGTTCGGCGTGGGGACGCGCTTCATTTAAATGAAACACGCCCCCTACCCGCCGAATTTGAATTCCGCCAGGTGATTTACGCTACGCCGCCGCAACTTTACAGGCAAGTGCTTTGTGAATAAAGCACTTGCCTGAAAAACTTGCGGCGGCGTAACGTAAATGAGATACGTTACGCTCGCCCAAAATTACGCCCATCTACGTGAATCTGCCCCTCTCTTTCCAAAGCAGAAACAGCTTCTATTTTCTTCTTAATAAAGTCCTGTTTATAGCCTTTTTCCACAAACCTCTTGCCGATAAAGTTCGCCTGTTTCAGGAATACATCAGTCTTAGTGCAATTTCTTCTAAATCTTAAAAGCTGTCCTTTTGGTGTATTATCCAACCAAGGGGTGTGATGGCAACTGTCCAAAGGTAGATAGCTATTCCTATCTACTGTTTTAAAATGCGTCTGTGTTATCAAATTTTCCTCTTCTTTGATAATCTCTAGGTCAAGGAAATTGATTTTTTCATCACTTATCTCCCATGTATGTTTAATATTTTTTTAGTTCGTATTAAGATAAAAAACAAAATCAATCAAACTCTCCCTGTCTCCTGCCCAAATAATTAAAATATCATCAATAAAACGTTTGTATAAAAGTAGTTGCTGTGGTTTTCTGTTATATAAGACATCTTCTTCCCATTCTGCCATATATAATTTGGCCACACTTGGTGCATATTTTGCGCCCATTGCTATGCCACAGATCTGTTTATAATATTTGTTTTCATACCAGAAATAGTTATGGTCTAGGCTAAATTCCAGGCAATTGGCAATGAACTTTTTTTGTGCAGTTTTAAGGTCACTAAAACCATTCAGTGCCCAATTTGTTGCTTGTATGGCTTCCTTATGATTTATAATTGTATACAGTGATGATACATCAGCTGTAGCCAAATATATCGAGCTCCCATCAAATTTAATGGTGTCCAATAGTTGTATCCGATGCTTCGTATCCCTGAGATATGATTCGGTTTTTTTTTCACTAAGGGCTGAAGGAACCAGTCAATATACTCTCCTATTCTCCCCTACTGAGTTGATTCCATTCAGAATCGGGCCTCCCCGGTGGGTCTTCTCTGGATTTATGAATTTTCAGGAGGGTATAAATGACAGGGATCTTACATCCCATTGGTTGTAAGTATTTTCCTTCTTTCTTATTTAAAAGGCCTTTTTTGATTTCTCTTTTTATAAGGCTTGCCAGGTCATCCTTGTAACAAACTATGGGGTTCCCAGGTAATTTCAAATATGTGACGTGATCATTCAGTTGGCGTTCAATTTCCTTCTTATATGCCACTTTAGATTGAATGACAATAGCCCCCCCCCCTTATCTGCCTGTCTCACTACTATATCCTTCCTCTCTTTGCTATGGAGCCTTTATTATTCGTTTAATTGAGAGCCATCCACCCTGTGAGCTTGTTGCTGGGACCTGGGGATTACTAACCTGGGGGATTGGAGTGATGTGGGCCAACAGGCTGGCCGGGAGTCGTCCATCACAAGCAAAATCTACTGTGCTAATAAGCCAGCAGTATTGGAGATCTATAGGCTATTGTGGAGTCAAGCACTTTATTGGAGCACATATGCACTTTGGAAAATAATGTTGATTGAAGCACCTTGTTGTGATCTATGTTGGACACTTGATTATATTATATTTCATGCACATATTTTGGAGTGTGCACAGAGACTCACTTCTTAATTCCTTTTTTTTATTTATTAATCATATTTTTATGCATGCTTTGATACTTGCATTTTATATTTAGTGCACCTTAATTATTTATTTTGGTAGTGGTTCATGGTTGCCACTTAATGCTCTACATATCCATCATTATTTTGTAGTTGTTATCCCATTTATCATCAATTTTCACTTAATTATTTTTTAACCACTTCCTGTCCGGTCAATATACAATTGACGTCCGGGAAGTGGTTGTGAAATCCTGACTGGACGTCTATTGAAGTCCTGCAGGATTAACTGCAGGGGCACGCATCGCGGCGATCGGTGATGCGGGGTGTCAGTCTGACACCCTGCATCTCCGATTTCGATAAAGAGCCTCCGGCGGAGGCTCTTAACCACGTGATCAGCCATGTCCAATCACGGCTGATCACGATGTAAACAGGAAGAGCCTTTGATGGCTCTTCCTCTTTCGCGTCTGACAGACGCGAGTAGAGGAGAGCCGATCGGCGGCTTTCCTGACAGGGGGGGGGTTCGCGCTGATTGTTTATCAGCGCAGCCCCTCCTCGGATGCCCACACTGGACCACCAGGGAAGCCCACACTGGACCACCAGGGAAGGGGGGAAATAAAAATTAATGAGAGATGCCAATCAGGGCGTGGTCTGGAGCTGCATGTAGCAGGACGTGCAGAGTGAGAGCTCCGCCGGAGACCTATCCTTTTGACCGATCCTGGGAGAATCTCTTCCCCACTACAACTTGCCTGCACTCCCCAGACGACCTACCTGCTGGTACGCACCCATGTCCCCTCCTAAGAGATCCGGGGGCCCTGGCCAAACTTGCTCACCTCCGTCAGGACGGGCACGACACGGACGGGGAAGATGGCGCCGACTCGCCACGTGCGGAGGAGTCCCAGACCTCGGGAGACACAGCCAGAGTCCTGGAGGCAATTGCCCTGTGCCAAACGACCCTCACGTCCAGAATTGAGGAGGTGAAGATCGATGTCTCCTTGATCCGCCAGGACATCCAGAAGCTCCGTGACCAGGTGTCTGAAACGGAGCGCCGGGTCGACCAGGTGGAGGAAGGCCTACACCCCCTCCAGGTCACTACAGAACAGCTGCAATACCAGCTCAATGCCGTCTTATCCAAGCAAGACGATATGGAGAACCGTCTTAGGAGGTGTAACCTCCGCTTTGTGGGCATCCCTGAACGATCGGAGGGTGCTGACCCCCCCACATTCCTCGAGAACCTACTGGTCAAGACCTTTGGACGAGAGGCCTTCTCCTCGACATTCGTCGTGGAACGTGCCCACCGCCTTGCCGCAAAACCTCCTCCAGCCGGAGCCCCGCCGCGGACCTTCATCGCAAAATTTCTAAACTATCGCGACCGAGATGCGATCCTCCGGCTCACCCGCGAGAAGGGCAACATCCCCATTGGCAACGTGCAGGTGGCGGTGTATCCGGACTTCTCAGCCGAGGTCCAGAAAAAGAGAGCACGCTTCATCGAGGCCAAGCGACAACTCCGCGCCCGGCACCTTCCCTATGCGATGCTCTTTCCCGCGAGGCTTCGCGTGGTATGCGAGGGTAAGGTCCAGTTCTTCGAGGACCCGCAAGCATTCCTGACCTGGCTCGACCAGCATGGAGCCCCCGGCTGGGCTCCGGCCTAGCACCCGCCTCCCTTGTCGGCCTCCGCCGCGCAGCAACAGACGACCCCCGTCCCCTGGCTGTCCTGCATCCCAGGCACACCTCCGGAACCGTAAGTCACCTGCTCTGGCATCAGGGTCTCCTTTGATCCCCGCCATAGACAGTCAGAGGGGCCTTGTCCCATCCTGTACCCGCGGAATTGAGTGATGTTCATCTCTCCCTTTCTCCTCCCCTTGCTTCATTTCCCGGCTGTCCTCCCTCACCTCTACTTTGCATCATGACTCGAACCGCAGATCCCGGCCGGGATCCCCGCCATTTTGCTGACAGTGCCCGCTGATCCGTCATTTCCGTGGTCCTTTCTCCCGTGGACATCCTCCGCCCCTATGGCCCCCTGCAGAATCGTGAGTTGACCCTGGTGCAAGGTTACCCCCTTTGTTTGCACGCCCTCCGTTGTGCCCAGGTGGAGGATACACCCCAGCTCCGGGGCTGCCTGGTACTGTTGATCCCCCTCCTTGTGTTTGAATCCCCCCCCTTCTCCCCCTTTGCTTGTACTGGTCTCTGGCGGCTCACCTGTACCCACAACCAGAGTTGCTGGGTTACAACAACCCCCCCTGCTTAACTGTGCGCTTTTCAGCTTGGTCGCCCCCCCCCCGGCCCCACTTACGATATGGCTTCCCCGCCATATCGTATATGTATACACTGTTACCCACTTCAGGTTTCCCTGGCCAGTCTCTGCCCACCCATGTTTGGTGATCGGCAGTGTGATGGAGCTGCACCGCTGGTCCAGTGTTTATGCAGACTGCTCAGCTTCGGCTCCTATGTATATATGTTTTATGGTTTTTATTATTTTCTTTACTTTATTTGACTCCATTTTGACATGTCTCCTGTGCCCAGGCCTTCCACGTGCTTATTCGGCACTGGGAACAGCCTGGCTCCTCCATGATATGATACACTGTGTGCTGTATTCGTTTAGATGTTTCTACAATATTATGCTGCCCCCTGGGTGTCCGACTGCTCACCGCGCTCCCCCTTGCTTGTCATGGCTTCTCTTAAGATTTTAACGTGGAATGTTCGGGGTCTCGGAGGTAGGGTGAAGCGAACTGCTGTCCTTTCCCATCTTAAAACCCTCCGACCTGATGTGTCCATCTTGGTCGAGACCCACCTAGCAGGCCAGACACAACTATGCCTTAAGAAGCCCTGGGTTGGCTGGCTCTACCAGGCTCCATACACCTCCAACTCCCGGGGGATTGCTATCCTCGTAGCCAAGTCGGTGCAGTTTTGCCTACATTCCTTGCAGTCGGACCCCCAGGGCAGATCATTGTTTTTGCATGCAACTGTGGGGGGCCTTGAGCTTCTTCTCCTTGCCTTCTACATCCCTCCCCCATTCCAATTTACTATTCTTCAGGAGGGGGTGGCCTACATGGCCTGTCACCCCACGGTGCCGGCCATCTGGGCCGGCGATTTCAACATGGTGATCTCCCTGTCCCTTGACAGACTGAGTCCTACTGCTCCTCCCCTCCCAGCCCCTGACATTACCAGATTTGGGAAATTCCTTGCTGACTTCACCCTTACGGACACATGGCGCCACATGCACAAGACGCAAACGCACTTTTCTTGCTTCACCCCCTCGCGCTCCGCCATGTCCCGTATTGACCTCATTCTTTCTACCCCCCCCCATCCTCCCCCTTCTCCTTGAGGCAGAAATTGGCACTAGGGTCCTCTCTGACCACTCCCCATGCTGGATCAAGCTTCGGCTCCCAGCCCCCCCCCACCGCACGAATTTGGAAGTTGAACCCGTTCTGGCTTACTGTCCTGCCCGACTTGGACTCGATCCGACTCGAATGGGACCATTTTTTCCGCACAAACGCCAACTCCGCCTCCTTTGGCTCCGTTTGGGAAGCCTTCAAATCGCATGCCCGCCTGATACTATCTACGCGCATTAATAGACACAAGGCCACCTCCAAGGCGCTGCTCCGCCAGGCGGAGGAGCGCCTTGATGCCCTAGAACATGATTTCCGGAGCAACCCATCAGCGGCTAACGCCGCCCGTGTTCGGGTACAAACTAGACTTACGGATCAGCTACACTCTGAAAAAGCTAAACAAGGCATCTTTTTCTGTAAGCAGCGTGTATACGAATTTGGAGAGCGTGCTGGCAAGCTCCTTGCATACCTAGCCCACTTAGAATACAGGCCCCCGGTGGTGGTTACACTCCAGTTGGCCTCTGGTGTCAGGGTAACTGACCCTGACCAGGTGGCCACGGAGTTTCGATCCTTTTACTCCGAACTATACTCATCCACCGCCCACCGCACTCGTGATGAGCTGCTGACCTTCCTTAACAGCATTACCTTCCCTAAGCTCTCGCCCCCCCAGATAGCCCAACTCGAGGCTCCAGTTACCGAGAAATGCATCACGGAGGCCCTGTCGGCGCTACCCATGTCTAAAACGCCCGGTTCCGACGGTCTGCCCCTCGCGTTTTATAAACAATACGGTGAGACCCTCGTCCCACGGCTTTGCCAGTTGTACAAACACATATTCGACACGGGCTCCCTCCCACCGTCCATGAGCGAGGCTCTGATCGTCCTTATACCCAAACCGGGTAAGGACCCTCTATTCCCTGAATCCTATAGGCCCATCTCCCTCCTTCAGCTCGATATCAAAATTCTAGCCAAGATTCTAGCCCTGCGTCTCAACAAAGTTATCCTCAGCCTCGTGCACCCGGATCAATCCGGGTTTATGCCAGGCAAAAACACGGCCTTCAACCTCAGGCGGTTACACATGAACCTTCAGGCGCACCACTCGGACACCGGGTCCAGGGTGGTCGTCAGTTTGGACGCGGCCAAAGCTTTTGACTCCGTCGAATGGGCATACCTGTGGGAATGCCTGAATAATTTCGGGTTCGGCCCCAACTTCGTTAAGTGGCTCCAACTCCTCTACCACTCTCCCTCGGCGCGTATCCAGGTCAACGGTCGAACCTCAGCCCCCTTCTCTCTCTCCCGCGGTACGCGGCAGGGGTGCCCTATTTCTCCCCTCCTATATGCATTGGCCGTAGAACCCCTTGCTATTGCCCTAAGAGCCCACACTGACATCAAGGGCCTCCGCTGCGGTCGGCTGACCGAGGTTGTCAGCCTTTATGCAGACGACATGCTCCTATACCTTGCTGACGCGGGGCCCTCGCTTCGGACAGCCCTCCAGGTTATCACGGAGTTCGGCTTATATTCCGGACTCCGGATAAACTGGTCTAAATCTCAAATCCTTCCCCTGGATCTCGGTGCTCCCACCGCCGATCAGGCCTCCCTTCCCCTTGTTAGAGCTAGCACTATCAAATATTTAGGTGTCACGATCTCCAGGTCCCTCTCTGACTACATCACCCTTAATGTTGAACCCCTATTTTCTCTGCTTAAACTCAAAACACAAGTCTGGTCCCGTCTCCCTTTAGGGGTGACGGGCCGCATCAACCTTATTAAGATGATCCTTCTCCCCAAACTGCTCTACGTTTTCTGGCAAGCCCCACTGTATCTCCCCCCACGCATCTTTAAGGCTATGGAAACTATCCTCAACTCCTTCATTTGGGGCTCCTCCCGTCACAAGCTGTCCTGGCAGGTCCTGAAGTGCCCTACCGAACTAGGCGGAGCTGCGCTCCCAGACCTCCTTCTTTACTACCTAGCCTCCCAGCTGTCGCATTTCTTTCATTTCAATCGATCCGACAGAAACCGCTACTCCACCCTGGTCTGCTCTCATGCCCCGGGCCCCCTGTTTCACCCCTTCCAACTTTTATTCCATGCCCCACGTGCCCTTCCCCCCCGCTCAGATGCAGCCGGACATATGCTCTTCCATCACTGCAAGGTCTGGCAGCTGGCTCTGCGCATCGGTGCAGCCCCCTCCCCTCACTCCCACACACCTCTTTGGGACAATCCCCTCCTACCTGAGCTTGCCTCTATCCCTGACCGTGGCCTGTGGATCAACAGGGGAGTAATTTACCTGTCACAGGTGGTGGCTCGGGGTTCAGTCAAGTCGTTTCAGTCCCTTAAAACTAAATTTACACTGCCCAATCATATGTTTTTTCGATTCCTTCAACTTCGACACGGACTCAATACACAGTTTGAAAGCCCCATACCGGCCCTTGAGATTCCCCTCCCTGTGGATATAGTATCGGGGTCGGACGGCCAAAAACTAATCTCCCAACTATATGCATACCTGCCTTCAGACGGCTGCGGCTGCTACGGCCCACCGCCTGAAGGCACGCTGGGAACCCGACCTGGGCACGCTGACCGACGAGAACTGGGGAGAGGCCCTAACTAACTGCAGGACAGTCTCTCCCAAGCTCTCTGACCGCCTCACTCACCTATTCATTCTCCACAGATCATACCTGACCCCACACCGCCTTTTCAAGTTCCGACGAGACCATGACCCTAACTGCCCCAGCTGCGGCCACCCCGACGCGTCCTTCCATCTACTCTGGACCTGTCCACCCATACAGGGATACTGGACCCAGGTTGTCCGGTTCCTCCACGACCGCATGGGCTCCCCCGTATCGCTCTGCCCACGTCAATGTGTGCTGGGGCTCCTCTCGCTCCCCGAAAGCCGAAAATACCTTAATACATTTTTGCAGGAAACATTATTCCTCGCCAGGATGCAGATTGCTAGGAGATGGATGAGAGGGGCACCACCCACCCTGCAACAGTGGATTAGGGCTGTCAACATTACCCTCCCCTACAAAAAAGTAATGTACTCCCGTCGGGGATGCCCGAAGAAGTATAACAAAATCTGGGACAAGTGGCTGGAAGAACCTTCCACTTGGTCCTCTGGGAATTAGACGCTACCCCCACTCACTATTTGTCCTCTCCCCCCCTCTCCTCCCTAACCCCCTACCCCTCTTGGTCCCCTTCAAAATGCAACGACTTCCCTCTGTCTGTGTGCCTGGCGCTACCGCGCTCTGGCCGTGTTGTGTCTTCTTCTCCTGTTTGAAACCATCTATTCCCCATGTCCCCCTATCTCAATGTGTATCAACTATGCATGTCCTTATGAATGTCGACTGGATAAAATCTGCACCTGTAGTGCATGTTGCACTTCTCACCCAATTGTTTACCTACTTTTATTTTATGCTCAATAAAAGTCGTTTTGATAAAAAAAAAAAAAGAAAGATGCCTATCAGTGCCCACAAATGGGCACTGACTGGCAACATGGGCACTGGGATAAACAAGTGATGCCCAGCAATGCCCTCAGTGTCCATCAGTGCCACCCCTCAGTGTCCATCAGTGCCACCTCTCAGTGCCCATCCATGCCCAGTGCCCACCCATGAGTGCCCATCTGTGCCATCCATGAGTGCCCATCAGTGTCGCCTATGAATGCCCAGTGCCGCCTATGAGTGCCCATCAGTGCCGCCTGAGTGCCCATCAGTACCGCCCATGAGTGCCCATCAGTGCCACCTCGCAGTGCCCATCCATGCCCAGTGCCCACCCATGAGTGCCCATCTGTGCCACCCATGAGTGCCCATCAGTGTCGCCTATGAATGCCCAGTGCCGCCTATGAGTGCCCATCAGTGCCGCCTGAGTGCCCATCAGTACCGCCTATGAGTGCCCATCAGTGCCACCTGTGAGTGCCCATCAGTGCTGCATACCAGTGCCGCCTATCAGTGTCCATCAGTGCCGCCTCACCGGTGCCCGTAATCGAAGAAGAAAACTAACTTTTTCACAGAAAAAAAATAACAAAAAAATAAAAACTTTATTTTTTTTTTTAAATGTCAGTCTTATTTTAGTTGTTGCGCAAAAAATAAAAATCAAAGAGGTGATAAAATACCACCAAAAGAAAGCTCTATTTGTGGGAACAAAATGATAAAAAAATTGTTTGGGTACAGTGTAGCATGACTGCGCAATTGTCATTCAAAGTGCGACAGCGCTGAAAGCTGAAAATTGGGTTGGGCAGGAAGGTGCCTGGTATGGAAGTGGTTAAATATTGTTATTTTGCACTAATAAGTTGGTGGTACCCTTTATACCACCAATTGGTTCAAGTTTACAAAAACATCACTCAGTGTACCCCCCTCATCATCCCGTTGATCTATGGTGGGTGATATTGATTAGGAGTGAAACATCCTTTCTGGCTCATCAGATATAGATTTGGATTGCGATTTGAAGCACTATTTTAGATTATTTATTTATTATTTAATGTAACATTCTGTCTTTTGTTCATTAGCAAGCACAATTACCCCCCCCCCCCTTTATACTAATTCCTCACAAGGAAGGTCCACATCCTCTGACAACCCAGAACCAGGGTCCTGCGTCCTAGCCGGGTACCCCCCTTACGCCAGCATGTCGCTTCCACCCTGGCAACAAATGTTTCCAGGACTGCCAACAGTGTCCATGGGAACTGCAGGTGCACCGGTACCGGTTGCCACCTCTGGCTTGTTTGGGGGAAGAAGGACCAGACACTGACTCCATAACATAGACAGCTCTCAGGGACCTATCCAAGACCTGAAAGTCCACCCTCTTTGCGCTGACCAGGGGGTTACCCAGGGGACTCATCAACCCAGCAAGAGACTACTCAGCACTGCTGCCCGCCCTCTGTACACAGCGTAAAACTGTGAGGAACAGATCTGTGAGAATTGTGCTGCACGCCGTTCAGAAGCCAGCACTAGAGGCCAAAACCCCCACACAAAATGGCCGTCAGATGCCTCAGCGATAACAGGGCACGACCACAATAAAATGGCCGACCGCAATAGCAGCTGCGTCATAGCACGACCACAACAAAATGGCCGCCAATGGGAAATCCCATTGTAAACCGCAGACTGCAAAAAAAAGGCGCCGGCAAAATGGCGGTGAAACGTCGCAATGTGGATGATAAGGCAGAATGGAGCTTCCCTGAGGCAAAGCACACCCCCACAGATAAACACGGGCCCAGACACCCCACAGTCCCCCGTGGGAAACTGAGCCCTCCCCCAACAGGTCCACCCCGGTAGCAGTGAGTAGAGCAGCCGAGGGAAATGTGACAGAGAGCAGGGAAAGCGAGGATAGGAGAACCCACAAACCCCAGCCGTTCTGACCCGCCGAGGCAGGAAGGACTGTACTTACCCATCCATACGTGGACCCACTGGCGCATTCCTGACAGGCATACAACTGCATTGGGGTAGCTGTCTGCCCGGTACACTGTGAGTGAAACAACACAACAGTCCAGTCATGGAGTCATGGGGTATGTCGTGGCAGACCCAGCCCTTTTTTTTTTAATTTCTGTTTATTGAAAGTTTTAGACATAACAAAACATACATTTCTTGGCACAACACCAAGCTTACCTAACGGCCAACATGACCAGGTACATAAAAACCATGCCATCACAGATAGCAGATAGACCAACTGAACACCCCCCCCCCTCTACTTAGTTCCCTTCCCCCGTCAAACCATATCGTAGGTCACATTATAGAAAAGCCTCCACTTCTCCAATGCGAGTCACGAGTTGCTGTCCCCGATGCACCTGGACTGATGAATATGATAACTAAATACAGGGATCTTCAGGTTTCAGATATCATTCCCCACTACCAAACCGTCAGGTCAGATTCATACCAGACCCTCCATACTTTTTCAAATTTCCCCACACACCCCCTAGACAAGTACGTAGCCTTATAATATGGAAGCATAGCATTTACCAGTCCTTTCCAGAAAGCAACCTCTGGGGCCCCCGGACTCCTCCACTTGAGCAAAATAGCTTTCTTCCCATAAAACAGTAAGATACTGATTAACGTTCTGTGAGCCCTAGACGGGACCACCTCCTCCACCAAGCCAAGCAAACACACTTATTTCCTGCGGGACAGGTACCCCCAGAACCCCCGCTATGCAGGACGTGACCCCAGTCCAAAACTGTTGGATCTGGGGGCAGCCCCAAAACACATGATGCACGTCCGCCGGAGCAAACGTACACCTCCAACATTCAGAGGGCACTGACGGATAGATCGAAGCCAACCTGGCAGGGGTATAATACACCCTGTGTAGGAACTTGAACTGAATCAGCCGGTCCCTAGCCGCCACCAGATATTTAAATGGACGGTCCCACATGTTGTCCCACTCCTCCCCCTGTATACCTGGAACTTCTGCCTCCCACCGCTCCTTGCACTTAAGTAATGCCTTAGGACTGACTTTAAATAACTCTTTATAAGTCACTGACAATGTCTTGGGCAAATCTTCTGTCATAAGTAGGTCCTCTAATCTAGAAGGGAAGTATTCAACCGTCTGAGTCCCAAACTGCGTCTGAAATGCATGTCTCAATCTCAAATATCGGAAAAATTGCGACTTGGGAAGATCATGTTTGGCCTTTAATTGATCAAACATCAAAAGTACCCCATCTCGAGTAACGTCTTTAAGCAGTTTAACCCCCTTAGATGCCCACCCGACAGCGTCATCAAATTTATAAAATTGTAGTTTCGGGTTCATCCACAGGGGTGTTGAGGGGGAAAACCCTTTGTAACTTGGACAAGCCAACTTCTCTACCTCCTCCCATGCCTTAATAGTAGCCTTCATAGAATCCGTAAGAGGGAGATGTCTACCCGTACCCCTATGGATAGCCAGACGGAGGGACTCATAAGATCCCAAATGAGCTGCCTCCAGTATAGTAGCCGAGTCTCCTGCATCCAAGCTCAGCCATCTATGTACAAAAACCAACTGTCCAGCCAAGTGGTACTTGCGCCAGTCAGGTAGTGCCAACCTGCCCTGGCCCCATGGTTCCTGCAGGACCTTCAGCCCCACCCTGGGCATTTTAGGTGGCCAGAGAAACGAACTGGTGATACTATCTAGTTTCCGAAAGAAGGACTTCGGTATCCAGACCGGAGCATTCCTCAGAAAATATAAAATAACCGGGAGAATCTTCATCTTTAGGAGGTTAATCCTGCCAATCAAAGACAAGGGAAGCTTTTGCCAAGCCTGCGCTTTTTGTTTGAAAAATGTCAAAAGGGCCAGCAAGTTGAGAGACATGTAGTCCAGTGCGTTCGCCGTTACCTTCACCCCCAGATAAGTTATCTGCGTAACCCATTTAAGTGGCAAGTCTGAATTCGCTTTTGCCCTAGCCCCTTCATCCAAAGGTAGTATGGACGATTTGCCCCAGTTAACTTTCAACCCGGAGTAAGTAGTAAACGTGTTCATAATACCCAGAGCAGTGACTAATGACTCCCCCGGGTCCCTCAAAAACAGCAGAAGATCATCCGCATACAATGCCAAGCCCTCATCTATGCTGCCCACCCTAATTGCCTTGACATCCTCCGACGCCCTTAGTGCCACCGCCAGAGGCTCCATCATGAGGGCAAACAGAAAGGGTGATAGAGGGCACCCCTGCCTAGTGCCCCTCCCAATCGAAAAATACTCAGAGGTAGAACCCCCCCATACGGATGGCTGTTCTAGGCGTACTGTATAATAATGAAATCCACTGCCGGAATGACTGCCCAAAGCCCATGGACTCAAGAACTGTATGCATAAAATGCCAGTCCACTTAGTCAAATGCCTTTTCTATATCAATAGAAACAATTATCCTGCAGGACGAATCCAAGTTAGGAAGTTGTAAGTGTGTAAAAAGTCTTCTCAGGTTAGTATCAGTTGACTTACCCGGCATGAATCCCATCTGGTCAACATCTACCAGGGAGGAAATAACCTGTGCCAGTCTCCTCGCTAAAACTTTCGTCAGAATCTCAAGGTCCATATTTAGTAAGGCAATGGGTCTATACGATGAGCATTCTAGCGGATCCTTACCTGGCTTAAGCAATAGGATAATATAGGCATCAAGCATTGACGCTGGAAGCTCCTTATTCTGTAGGCAGCACTGAAATAAGGTCCTGAGCCTGGGGGCCAATTGGTCTACATATGACTTGTAGAAGTCCGCCGGGAATCCATCCGGACCCGTCGCTTTGTTAGGCGGGAAGGCAAAAATCGCCGACACCACCTCCTTATTTTTAATTTTGGCATCCAAGGCCACACAATCTTCCTCGGACAACTTGGGAAGGGACAAACTACCCAGCAGATCACACGTCGGGATCGGGGCGTACAGGGCCAAAAAAAGGGATTTTTATTAACAGCTTACCTGTAAAATCCTTTTCTTGTAGTACATCACGGGACACAGAGCAGCATAGCCATTACATATGGGTTATATAGTGTACCTTCAGGTGATGGACACTGGCACTCTCCGACAGGAAGTTCCCTCCCTATATAACCCCCACCCATAGTGGGAGTACCTCAGTTTTGTAGCAAGCAATATGCATCCCAAAATTCCCCATAAGAGGGGTGGGAGCTCTGTGTCCCGTGATGTACTACAAGAAAAGGATTTTACAGGTAAGCTGTTAATAAAAATCCCTTTTTCTTTATCGTACATCACGGGACACAGAGCAGCATAGCCATTACATATGGGATGTCCTCAAGCAATGCTCCATGAGGGGAGGGAGACAACCAGAAAAAAACAAACAGGAGGTGCCACCGGACAAGAGGAGATTAAACTGCGGCCTGGAGTACCGCCTGCCCAAAAGCTGAATCAGCGTTCCTCCTAACGTCCATTTGATAAAATTTTGCAAATGTTTGGACAGATGACCAGGTTGCTGCCCTGCAGACCTGAGCCATAGAGACCTGGTGATACGCTGCCCAAGAGGCACTTATAGCTCTAGTGGAATGAGCCTTAACTGACAAGGGTGGAGTCTTCCCCTTCAGGCCATAAGCCTGTATAATTATTTGCCTGATCCACTTAGAAATAGTGGCTTTAGATGCTGCCTGGCCCCTCTTAGGCCCTTCTGGCAGAATGAATAAGACGTCAGTCTTACGAATCTGAGCTGTAGCTTTCAAGTAAATCTTTACAGCTCTAACCACATCCAAGGAATGTAGTAATCTCTCTTCCTTAGAGGACGGTTTTGGAAAAAAAGATGGAAGAATCAAATCTTGATTGAGGTGGAAATTAGACACCACTTTGGGCAGAAAGGACGGAAGCGGCCGTAAAACGACCCTGTCCTTATGCAGTAACAAATAAGGTGCCTTACATGACAAGGCTGCCAACTCCGACACTCTTCTGGCCGATGCCATGGCCACCAGAAACACTAGTTTCCTAGTCAACAGGACCAAAGGGATCTCAGACAAGGGCTCAAAGGGCTGCCTTTGCAAGGCAGACAGAACCAAATTTAAATCCCAAGGATACAGGGGAGCTTTAATCGGGGGATTAACCCGAATAACCCCCTGTAAAAAAGACTTCATTAGAGAATAGGTAGCCAAAGGTCTCTGGAAAAAAACAGACAAGGCAGATGAAATGGCTACCCACTGGTAGTGAGGGGTATCGGCCGTTGGAGACGTCCTTTTTGCTGACAAGTTATGATATGCAGGTACCGCTGGTATATCCCATCGAACGCCCTTCCAAGAAACGAGACGTGTTACGTTTGAAGGGTCAAGCAGACTGACTTTATTTGGCATATTTCACCTGCTTATATCTGGTTACAACTGTTACAAGAACAATGACATCTCCTTGAATTAATCACTTGGCCAGTTTCTAGCCGCTTCGGCACCTCACCCCACTTAACATTTCCTGGCCAGGCACATAGAATTCAATTAACCTTTAAAACAATTATCACTCACACATAATCCCCATCAGCATACACCTCACAGGGGGGCTGTTTACCTGCACACAAAAGAGAGTTCATTATCTATGCGAAGGGAACATTAGCATTCAACAATGAAAAGAAACTTGTCCAATTAACCCTTTGAGCTCAGAATACACTGTGGTACATCCACTTGTGACAAGCCATGCAGTTCCTTGTAGTCCCCCTGCACGAAGATTATAACTGTCTCGGCAGCATGCATGTGTCCGTTACACTACTCCCCCTTTGTGGAACACTCCGGCAGACCCGGATTGATCTTTTTCGGATCAACTTGGGGATGTCCGGTCTGCTGTTAGGGTAAAAGTTCAGTTTGCCTGGACAGGCCGTCGGCATTCCCATTGAATCTGCCAGGGCGGTATTGGATAGAAAAATTGTAGGGTTGTAGGGCCAAGCTCCATCTTAGCAAGCGCCCATTATCTCCGGCTACTCGGTTCAGCCATACTAGTGGGTTATGGTCCGTGATCAGGGTGAATTCCTGACCATACAGGTAGGATGTGAGCTTCTTTAAGGCCCAAACCAGGGCTAAACATTCCTTTTCCACGGCCGCGTAGCTCACTTCCCTGGGTAATAGTTTTCTACTCAGGTACGCGACAGGGTGTTCTCCTCCATCCTCCCCGATCTGGCTTAGAACTGCCCCCAGTCCGTACATGGACGCATCTGTATGAACGACAAATCTTTTGTTAGGGACGGGGGCAGATAGAACAGGTGCGTTGATCAATGCTTGTTTCAAGGTTTGGAATGCTGTTTCACAGGCGGGAGACCACAGGACTACTCTAGGCAAATTCTTCTTGGTCAAATCCGTCAGGGGTTTGGCAATGGTACTATAGTCAGGGACAAATTTTCTGTAATACCCCGCTGTCCCTAGAAATGCCAGTACCTGGGTCTTAGTGTGGGGAGTTGGCCAATTGGCTACAGCCTCAACCTTAGCGGGTTCTGGTCATTGTTTCCCACACCCCACTCTGTGTCCCAAGTACTGGACTTCTGCCATCCCGAAATTACATTTTTCTGGCTTCAGGGTTAGGCCGGCGGCCCTAATCTGATCCAGTACAGCCTCAACATGCCTCAAGTGTTCCCCCCAAGTCTCACTATAGATCGCAATGTCATCCAGGTACGCGCAAGCGCTGAAATGTGGCTGGGGCGTTCTTCATCCCAAATGGCATGACCTTGAACTGGAATAAGCCAAATGGGGTGACAAATGCCGACTTAGGGATAGCCTCCTTGGACAGGGGAATCTGCCAATACCCTTTGCACAGATCGATTGTGGTCAGATAACGTCCCCTGGCAATACGATCTAATAGCTCGTCTACTCGGGGCATGGGGTAGGCATCTGTCACGGTTTTGTCATTGAGGCGTCGGTAATCGACACAGAATCGGGTTGTTCCGTCCTTTTTGGGTACTAGGACAACGGGCGAGGCCCAGGGGCTGTCAGATGGTTCTATAATCCCCAGTCTTAACATTTCTTGTATTTCCTTCCTCATCTCCTCTTTTACTGCCTCAGGGATTCTGTAGGGAGTCTGTCTGAGCGGGTTTTGTCCTGGGGTCTCTACGTAGTGAGTCGCTAAGAGAGTGTACCCGGGCTCCTGGGAAAATGTCAGTCCTTTCTCAGTTATCAATTGTCGCATCTGTCCCTTTTCTGCGGGAGGTAACCGCTCCCCTAGCTGTATCGTATTGAGCAGAGTCTTAGGTTCCGAATCTGCTAATAGATCTGGGATGGGTAAGCTGTCGGGGTCTTCAGTGGCTGGGATACATATGGCTGCTACATCCTCTGGTCTTTCCTGATACTCTTTTAATAAGTTTACATGAAAGGATTTCTGGACCCTTTCATCTTGGCTGCTGGCGATTACATATGTAGTATCGCAGACTTGCGCTACCACTTTGTAAGGGCCCTGCCATGAGGTCTGGAGCTTATTCCCTTTGACAGGCCTAAGCACCAGCACCTTCTGGCCCACTTGAAACGTTCTCTGACGGGCGCCCCGGTCGTACCAGTGTTTCTGTCGTCCCTGGGCCGCTTGGAGATGGTCCCGTGCCATCCGAGCTAAATGTTCCATGCGGTCCCGCATTTCCAGCACATATGGCACAATGGGGACACCTTCATGTTCTGTCTCGCCCTCCCAGTGCTCCCGGATGAGGTCGAGGGGGCCTCGCACTCTCCGTCCATAGAGCAGCTCGAAGGGAGAGAACCCTGTGGATTCCTGCGGTACCTCTCGATAGGCAAACAAGAGGTGCGACAAAAATCGCTCCCAGTCTCTGTATTCCGCCGTAAAGGTCCGCAGCAATTGCTTGAGGGTACCATTAAAGCGTTCACAGAGACCGTTGGTCTGAGGGTGGTACGGTGAACTAAGCAGGGTCTTAATACCGCAGACCTTCCATAACTGTTGGGTTAGATCTGCAGTAAACTGGGTCCCTCGGTCGGACAGGATTTCCTGAGGGAACCCCACTCGGGTGAATATCCCGACGAGCGCACTGGCAACAGTGTCCGCCTGAATATTCGTCAGAGCGACGGCCTCCGGGTAGCGGGTAGCATAGTCTACTACGGTAAGAATGTATTTCTTACCTGAGGGACTGGGGTTAGGTAGAGGTCCCACTAGGTCGACTGCTACCCTGCTAAACGGTTCCTCGATCACGGGCATAGGTGACAGTCGAGCCTTAGGGTGGTCCCCTCTTTTTCCTACCCGTTGACATACGTCACAGGTGCTGCAGTAACGTCGCACATCCTTCGAGATCCCTGGCCAAAAGAAAGTCTGGGTGATCCTGTAGGTGGTGCGGTTACCCCCTAGGTGCCCTGCCAACGGAATGTCGTGGCCGATTCGGAGAAGTTCCAACCGGTACTTTCTGGGTACCACTAGTTGGCGCTTTTGCGAAGGGACACCGCCTCTCTTTCTGCCTTTAGTCAATCTGTATAACCTGTCACCCTCCCATATAAAACGTTCCCGCTCATCCCCTCTACTGTCTGCTAATTCTCGATACTTTTGAAGGGTGGAGTCCTCCCTAGTTTCCTTCCCAAATTCCTCTGGGGTGTCCCAAGCTATGGGTCTCTCTACCGTAGTGGGGTTACATGTCAGTTCTTGGCTTACCTGGGTCTCCTGGCCTGTTGTAGGATCATCTGTGATACGGGTCTGTGAGCGGGTGGTCACGGGGCAAGCTGCATCAGGTGTAGGTAGATACGCCGAAGTCCGAGGGCCAATGTCGTTGCCCAGCACAACCTCGGCCGGTAGGTTGTCCATGATACCAACGGTGGTCTTTCCTGACCCGACTCCCCAGTCTAAGTGCACCCGGGCGGTGGGTAAGCGGAATACAGCGCCCCCTGCGACCCGGACGGCAATTGTACGAGTGGAGACGTTCTCTGGCTTTACCAGATGTTTTTGAACCAGAGTGATAGTGGCCCCGGTATCTCTTAAGCCTTGTGCTACTTGTCCATTCACCCGTACCTCCTGACGGTGATGCTGACGGTTATCTGGGGAGGCAGCTTGTATTGGGTCTGCCTCATACAAAATTCCCAGACATTCCTCCGGGCCCCCCTCGGTCTCCAGGCAGTGGGCCGCAGAGGGACGTGATGGAGTGACTTCTGTGTTGGGTGTTGTACGTCTCCAATTGTTATTTGTAGCTCTTAGATGGCAATAACGAGCAATATGTCCCGTGTTGCTGCAGTGATGGCACGTCACCCTAGACGAATCCCGGGGGTAGTTGTTAGGCCCCTGAGGACGTGGTGGTCCTGGTGGGACTGGAGCCCGAAACTCTGGGCGTGGGGTGACGGTTGGAGTACGCGGTACCACCTTCTGAGCCAGCCGCATAGTACCCTGGCTTACTTTCCTTGTCTCCGCGTACTCATCTGCTAGCCGCCTCGTTTAAGTTAGCGGGACGGCGATCTCGTACCCAGTCTTGTATGTCTGCGGCCAGGTCTTGGAAGAAATGTTCCATTAGGAACAGCTGTAATACTTCCTCCCCGGTGTTGGCCTTGCACCCTTGGACCCAATGGGATGCCACCCTTTGTAACTGGTTGGCCCATTCCATGTGGGAGTCCACAGCCATCTTCTTGGACTCCCGGAAGCGCCGGCGGTAGGCTTCTGGCATTACAGCATATCGGGTTAGCAGCGCCTTTTTAACTTGCTGGTATTGTAAAATATCCTCTGGGGCGAGAGCCCGAAAGGCTTCATTGACTTTGCCCGACAATTTCCCCGACAAAATAGTGACCCATTGGTCTGGTGGTACCTGGTGTAGTGAGCACTGCCTCTCAAAGTCCGCCAAATATCCATCGATTTCCTCCTCACTTTCTACAAAAGCTTTAAATGCAGTGAACGGTATTTTCTTTCCTGTAGCAGCAGGTGGGGGGGTAGGAATTGCAGGTGTAATGGGCTGTCTCGCTCTTACCAGTTCCAGTTCTTGTCCACTCTTCGTTTGTATCTCTTCCCTTGCTTCCCGGAACAGCTGGTTGATTAGTTCCACGGACGTTTCTGGATACAAGGATAATCTCCGCTGTACAATCCCAGTAATTACATCTTCCTCGCTGACCGGTGCAAGGGGCTCCGTTCCTTCCATGGATCCATCCATTTCGTCCAGCTCCAGCAGGTCAGCTATCAGCTCCCTCCGTGGTCTGTTGCTGGCGCTCCTACCACGACTCTCCAATAGATCTTTCAGTGTGGATCTTTTCAGCCTGGCGTACTGCGACTCCATTCAGAACTTGCTCTTTGGATAAAAGGACCATCCCACTGCTGCCACCAATGAAACGGCTACCCACTGGTAGTGAGGGGTATCGGCCGTTGGAGACGTCCTTTTTGCTGACAAGTTATGATATGCAGGTACCGCCGGTATATCCCATCGAACGCCCTTCCAAGAAACGAGACGTGCTACGTTTGAAGGGTCAAGCAGACTGACTT
Source organism: Rana temporaria (assembly GCF_905171775.1). Classification (NCBI taxonomy): domain Eukaryota; kingdom Metazoa; phylum Chordata; class Amphibia; order Anura; family Ranidae; genus Rana; species Rana temporaria. Next base: position 87,831,727 of record NC_053494.1, on the reverse strand, counting down.
TATTTGGCATATTTCACCTGCTTATATCTGGTTACAACTGTTACAAGAACAATGACATCTCCTTGAATTAATCACTTGGCCAGTTTCTAGCCGCTTCGGCACCTCACCCCACTTAACATTTCCTGGCCAGGCACATAGAATTCAATTAACCTTTAAAACAATTATCACTCACACATAATCCCCATCAGCATACACCTCACAGGGGGGCTGTTTACCTGCACACAAAAGAGAGTTCATTATCTATGCGAAGGGAACATTAGCATTCAACAATGAAAAGAAACTTGTCCAATTAACCCTTTGAGCTCAGAATACACTGTGGTACATCCACTTGTGACAAGCCATGCAGTTCCTTGTAGTCCCCCTGCACGAAGATTATAACTGTCTCGGCAGCATGCATGTGTCCGTTACACTACTCCCCCTTTGTGGAACACTCCGGCAGACCCGGATTGATCTTTTTCGGATCAACTTGGGGATGTCCGGTCTGCTGTTAGGGTAAAAGTTCAGTTTGCCTGGACAGGCCGTCGGCATTCCCATTGAATCTGCCAGGGCGGTATTGGATAGAAAAATTGTAGGGTTGTAGGGCCAAGCTCCATCTTAGCAAGCGCCCATTATCTCCGGCTACTCGGTTCAGCCATACTAGTGGGTTATGGTCCGTGATCAGGGTGAATTCCTGACCATACAGGTAGGATGTGAGCTTCTTTAAGGCCCAAACCAGGGCTAAACATTCCTTTTCCACGGCCGCGTAGCTCACTTCCCTGGGTAATAGTTTTCTACTCAGGTACGCGACAGGGTGTTCTCCTCCATCCTCCCCGATCTGGCTTAGAACTGCCCCCAGTCCGTACATGGACGCATCTGTATGAACGACAAATCTTTTGTTAGGGACGGGGGCAGATAGAACAGGTGCGTTGATCAATGCTTGTTTCAAGGTTTGGAATGCTGTTTCACAGGCGGGAGACCACAGGACTACTCTAGGCAAATTCTTCTTGGTCAAATCCGTCAGGGGTTTGGCAATGGTACTATAGTCAGGGACAAATTTTCTGTAATACCCCGCTGTCCCTAGAAATGCCAGTACCTGGGTCTTAGTGTGGGGAGTTGGCCAATTGGCTACAGCCTCAACCTTAGCGGGTTCTGGTCATTGTTTCCCACACCCCACTCTGTGTCCCAAGTACTGGACTTCTGCCATCCCGAAATTACATTTTTCTGGCTTCAGGGTTAGGCCGGCGGCCCTAATCTGATCCAGTACAGCCTCAACATGCCTCAAGTGTTCCCCCCAAGTCTCACTATAGATCGCAATGTCATCCAGGTACGCGCAAGCGCTGAAATGTGGCTGGGGCGTTCTTCATCCCAAATGGCATGACCTTGAACTGGAATAAGCCAAATGGGGTGACAAATGCCGACTTAGGGATAGCCTCCTTGGACAGGGGAATCTGCCAATACCCTTTGCACAGATCGATTGTGGTCAGATAACGTCCCCTGGCAATACGATCTAATAGCTCGTCTACTCGGGGCATGGGGTAGGCATCTGTCACGGTTTTGTCATTGAGGCGTCGGTAATCGACACAGAATCGGGTTGTTCCGTCCTTTTTGGGTACTAGGACAACGGGCGAGGCCCAGGGGCTGTCAGATGGTTCTATAATCCCCAGTCTTAACATTTCTTGTATTTCCTTCCTCATCTCCTCTTTTACTGCCTCAGGGATTCTGTAGGGAGTCTGTCTGAGCGGGTTTTGTCCTGGGGTCTCTACGTAGTGAGTCGCTAAGAGAGTGTACCCGGGCTCCTGGGAAAATGTCAGTCCTTTCTCAGTTATCAATTGTCGCATCTGTCCCTTTTCTGCGGGAGGTAACCGCTCCCCTAGCTGTATCGTATTGAGCAGAGTCTTAGGTTCCGAATCTGCTAATAGATCTGGGATGGGTAAGCTGTCGGGGTCTTCAGTGGCTGGGATACATATGGCTGCTACATCCTCTGGTCTTTCCTGATACTCTTTTAATAAGTTTACATGAAAGGATTTCTGGACCCTTTCATCTTGGCTGCTGGCGATTACATATGTAGTATCGCAGACTTGCGCTACCACTTTGTAAGGGCCCTGCCATGAGGTCTGGAGCTTATTCCCTTTGACAGGCCTAAGCACCAGCACCTTCTGGCCCACTTGAAACGTTCTCTGACGGGCGCCCCGGTCGTACCAGTGTTTCTGTCGTCCCTGGGCCGCTTGGAGATGGTCCCGTGCCATCCGAGCTAAATGTTCCATGCGGTCCCGCATTTCCAGCACATATGGCACAATGGGGACACCTTCATGTTCTGTCTCGCCCTCCCAGTGCTCCCGGATGAGGTCGAGGGGGCCTCGCACTCTCCGTCCATAGAGCAGCTCGAAGGGAGAGAACCCTGTGGATTCCTGCGGTACCTCTCGATAGGCAAACAAGAGGTGCGACAAAAATCGCTCCCAGTCTCTGTATTCCGCCGTAAAGGTCCGCAGCAATTGCTTGAGGGTACCATTAAAGCGTTCACAGAGACCGTTGGTCTGAGGGTGGTACGGTGAACTAAGCAGGGTCTTAATACCGCAGACCTTCCATAACTGTTGGGTTAGATCTGCAGTAAACTGGGTCCCTCGGTCGGACAGGATTTCCTGAGGGAACCCCACTCGGGTGAATATCCCGACGAGCGCACTGGCAACAGTGTCCGCCTGAATATTCGTCAGAGCGACGGCCTCCGGGTAGCGGGTAGCATAGTCTACTACGGTAAGAATGTATTTCTTACCTGAGGGACTGGGGTTAGGTAGAGGTCCCACTAGGTCGACTGCTACCCTGCTAAACGGTTCCTCGATCACGGGCATAGGTGACAGTCGAGCCTTAGGGTGGTCCCCTCTTTTTCCTACCCGTTGACATACGTCACAGGTGCTGCAGTAACGTCGCACATCCTTCGAGATCCCTGGCCAAAAGAAAGTCTGGGTGATCCTGTAGGTGGTGCGGTTACCCCCTAGGTGCCCTGCCAACGGAATGTCGTGGCCGATTCGGAGAAGTTCCAACCGGTACTTTCTGGGTACCACTAGTTGGCGCTTTTGCGAAGGGACACCGCCTCTCTTTCTGCCTTTAGTCAATCTGTATAACCTGTCACCCTCCCATATAAAACGTTCCCGCTCATCCCCTCTACTGTCTGCTAATTCTCGATACTTTTGAAGGGTGGAGTCCTCCCTAGTTTCCTTCCCAAATTCCTCTGGGGTGTCCCAAGCTATGGGTCTCTCTACCGTAGTGGGGTTACATGTCAGTTCTTGGCTTACCTGGGTCTCCTGGCCTGTTGTAGGATCATCTGTGATACGGGTCTGTGAGCGGGTGGTCACGGGGCAAGCTGCATCAGGTGTAGGTAGATACGCCGAAGTCCGAGGGCCAATGTCGTTGCCCAGCACAACCTCGGCCGGTAGGTTGTCCATGATACCAACGGTGGTCTTTCCTGACCCGACTCCCCAGTCTAAGTGCACCCGGGCGGTGGGTAAGCGGAATACAGCGCCCCCTGCGACCCGGACGGCAATTGTACGAGTGGAGACGTTCTCTGGCTTTACCAGATGTTTTTGAACCAGAGTGATAGTGGCCCCGGTATCTCTTAAGCCTTGTGCTACTTGTCCATTCACCCGTACCTCCTGACGGTGATGCTGACGGTTATCTGGGGAGGCAGCTTGTATTGGGTCTGCCTCATACAAAATTCCCAGACATTCCTCCGGGCCCCCCTCGGTCTCCAGGCAGTGGGCCGCAGAGGGACGTGATGGAGTGACTTCTGTGTTGGGTGTTGTACGTCTCCAATTGTTATTTGTAGCTCTTAGATGGCAATAACGAGCAATATGTCCCGTGTTGCTGCAGTGATGGCACGTCACCCTAGACGAATCCCGGGGGTAGTTGTTAGGCCCCTGAGGACGTGGTGGTCCTGGTGGGACTGGAGCCCGAAACTCTGGGCGTGGGGTGACGGTTGGAGTACGCGGTACCACCTTCTGAGCCAGCCGCATAGTACCCTGGCTTACTTTCCTTGTCTCCGCGTACTCATCTGCTAGCCGCCTCGTTTAAGTTAGCGGGACGGCGATCTCGTACCCAGTCTTGTATGTCTGCGGCCAGGTCTTGGAAGAAATGTTCCATTAGGAACAGCTGTAATACTTCCTCCCCGGTGTTGGCCTTGCACCCTTGGACCCAATGGGATGCCACCCTTTGTAACTGGTTGGCCCATTCCATGTGGGAGTCCACAGCCATCTTCTTGGACTCCCGGAAGCGCCGGCGGTAGGCTTCTGGCATTACAGCATATCGGGTTAGCAGCGCCTTTTTAACTTGCTGGTATTGTAAAATATCCTCTGGGGCGAGAGCCCGAAAGGCTTCATTGACTTTGCCCGACAATTTCCCCGACAAAATAGTGACCCATTGGTCTGGTGGTACCTGGTGTAGTGAGCACTGCCTCTCAAAGTCCGCCAAATATCCATCGATTTCCTCCTCACTTTCTACAAAAGCTTTAAATGCAGTGAACGGTATTTTCTTTCCTGTAGCAGCAGGTGGGGGGGTAGGAATTGCAGGTGTAATGGGCTGTCTCGCTCTTACCAGTTCCAGTTCTTGTCCACTCTTCGTTTGTATCTCTTCCCTTGCTTCCCGGAACAGCTGGTTGATTAGTTCCACGGACGTTTCTGGATACAAGGATAATCTCCGCTGTACAATCCCAGTAATTACATCTTCCTCGCTGACCGGTGCAAGGGGCTCCGTTCCTTCCATGGATCCATCCATTTCGTCCAGCTCCAGCAGGTCAGCTATCAGCTCCCTCCGTGGTCTGTTGCTGGCGCTCCTACCACGACTCTCCAATAGATCTTTCAGTGTGGATCTTTTCAGCCTGGCGTACTGCGACTCCATTCAGAACTTGCTCTTTGGATAAAAGGACCATCCCACTGCTGCCACCAATGAAACGGCTACCCACTGGTAGTGAGGGGTATCGGCCGTTGGAGACGTCCTTTTTGCTGACAAGTTATGATATGCAGGTACCGCCGGTATATCCCATCGAACGCCCTTCCAAGAAACGAGACGTGCTACGTTTGAAGGGTCAAGCAGACTGACTTTATTTGGCATATTTCACCTGCTTATATCTGGTTACAACTGTTACAAGAACAATGACATCTCCTTGAATTAATCACTTGGCCAGTTTCTAGCCGCTTCGGCACCTCACCCCACTTAACATTTCCTGGCCAGGCACATAGAATTCAATTAACCTTTAAAACAATTATCACTCACACATAATCCCCATCAGCATACACCTCACAGGGGGGCTGTTTACCTGCACACAAAAGAGAGTTCATTATCTATGCGAAGGGAACATTAGCATTCAACAATGAAAAGAAACTTGTCCAATTAACCCTTTGAGCTCAGAATACACTGTGGTACATCCACTTGTGACAAGCCATGCAGTTCCTTGTAGTCCCCCTGCACGAAGATTATAACTGTCTCGGCAGCATGCATGTGTCCGTTACAGCAGACACTTGCCCTTTGATTGTGCTAACTGCCAAACCTTTTTCCACGCCCAACTGTAAAAACTCCAGGATTCTACCAATGGCATATTTGCGGGGGTGCCATTTCTTGGTCTCACACCAGGCAATATATGCCTTCCACACCCTATAGTATATTAACCTGGAAACTGGCTTTCTTGCGTTTATAAGAGTGGAAATGACCTGACCTGAAAGGCCTCTGTTTCTGAGAATCAGGGATTCAGCCGCCAAGCCGTTAAATTTAAGGCCTGTAAGGCAGGATGGGAGAACGGTCCTTGTGAGAGGAGGTCCGGACGTAGAGGAAGAACCCAGGGCTCCTCTACCGCCATCCTTTTTATCAAGGAGTACCAGGGCCTCCGGGGCCACGCCGGGGCCACTAGAATTGTTGGCTTGCGCTTCCTTTGAATTCTGTGAAGAAGACGGCATAGATTAGCGCAAACTGATGCCAAGGGCATACCAAGGCATCCGTCCCGTAGGCCAATGGATCCCTTGTTCGAGAGACAAACCTTGGTACCTTTGCATTGAACCTGGAGGCCATCACATCCACCTCCGGAGTTCCCCACCTCTGGCAGATGTTCTGGAACACCTCGGGATGGAGGGACCATTCCCCTGGGGACATCTGTTGGCGGCTGAGGAAATCCGCCTGCCAATTGTCCACCCCGGGGATAAAGATCGCTGAGATGCAGGGGACATGGGTCTCTGCCCAAGAAAAAATCCGATCTACCTCCCTTTGGGCTGCCCGACTCCTGGTGCCGCCCTGATGATTTATATAAGCCACGGCAGTGGCATTGTCGGATTGCACCCTTACTGGGGAGCCCTGCAAAATCTCCGTCCAGCCCAAAAGAGCCAACCGAGCCGCCCGGATCTCCAAGACATTTATGGATAGGGCTGATTCTGCCCTTGACCACTTCCCCTGTTGGGTTAACCCGTCTAGGACTGCACCCCAGCCCGATAGGCTGGCATCCGTGGTTAGTACCCTCCATGAGGGGGGACAGAACGACCTTCCCTTCAGAAGATTTTTTGGGACCAACCACCAGCACAGACTCTGCCTTACCGCATAGGAAAGAGAAATGGGAAGATCCAAGGCCTGGAGCCTTTTGTCCCAGGCCGTGAGAATCGCTCTCTGTAATACTCGAGAATGGATCTGGGCATAGGGCACTGCTTCGAAGGTGGCCACTAGTTTTCCCAATAGCCGCATGCAGAGGCGTATGGACGGCCTTGTGCTGCTTAGAATTATTTGGATCAACTCCTTTATCGAATCTACCCTGGATTGGGGCAGGAAGACCCTTTGTTGGCTCGTATCCAAAATTAAACCTAGATATTCCAACCTTCTTGTGGGCTGGAAGGCTGATTTGTCCCGGTTTAGGATCCAACCCAGGGACTCTAGGCAGTTACTACTAGTAATACCGCCTGACTTAAGTCGGCCGCTGAGTGGTCGACTACCAACAGGTCGTCTAAGTAAGCCATGACCAGAATGCCCTGTTCCCTTAGGAGGGCTAATACCGGAGCCAGGATCTTCGTGAAAACCCGAGGGGCCGTGGCTAGCCCGAACGGAAGGGCCACGAATTGATAATGCCGATGGTTTAGGGCAAACCGCAGGAACCTGTAATGACCGGGGAAAATCGGAATGTGCAGGTACGCATCCTTGATATCGATGGAGGCCAAGAACTCCCTTCCTTGAAGGGCGGACACCACCGAGCGAATAGACTCCATTCGAAAGGAACGGACTCTTAAAAAGCGGTTTAATAACTTTAGGTCCAGTATAGGCCTGACGTCGCCGTTTGGCTTCGGGACAACGAAGAGGTTTGAGTAAAACCCTTGTCCCTGTTCCCCTGCTGGTACCTCCATAATCACTCCTTGAGATAGGAGATGATCTAGGGCGGATAGAAGCGATGCTTGCTTTTGAGGATCGCCTGGGAGTCTTGACACCTGAAAGTGAGGAGGGGGGAACTCCCGAAACTCTAGTTTGTATCCCTGAGCCACTGAGGACAGCACCCACTGGTCGGAGATTCTGGTCCCCCACAACTCCGAGAAGTACCGGAGCCTTCCCCCCACCCGAGAGAGTGGGGGCGCCCCTTCACAAGGCCGACTTAGGGGCAGCCTTAACCGGCTTGCGATTCCATGGTCTTTTGTTCCCTGCCGCTTGCCCCTGTTGCCTGTTTGCAGGTGCGCGTCCAGGGGGCCGTCGATACTGCCTAGAGGATGAAGGCCCTGGGACTGGAGAGGTTGGGCGCTTAAAAGAGGGACCCCGGAACCTTTTCTTAACCGGCAAGAGGGTGCTCTTACCACTAGAGATCTTTTGAATATATTTGTCAAGATCTTCTCCAAACAATCTCTCTCCCTGAAAGGAGAATCCTGTAAGGAGCTTCTTGCAGGGGGTTTCTGCAGACCAGTTTTTTAACCAAAGTAATCTCATGTGAACCAGAAACAGGGATAGGCGGGACGCCTGTTGGATTGAATCCTTGATAGCGTCTACCGCGAAACATAAAGCTCTGGGTAGGTCAGCCAAGTCCTGAGCCTGTTGAGCCGGGAGGTCCTTTAGGGCCTGCTTTGCCTGGTCCTTTAAAGCCTGGCAGACGCCAATGGCAGCTACGGCTGGCTGGACCACTGCCCCCGCTGTGGCAAAGGATGCCTTCAGTAAGGTCTCAAGTCTTTTATCCACAGGATCTTTGAACATGTGAATATTGTCCACTGGACACGTTAAAGCTTTATTGACACATGATATGGCTGCGTCAACAGTGGGGACAGCCCATTTTTTCGAAAACTCCTCCTCTAAGGGGTACATAACTGCAAACCTTTTAGGAGGCAAAAAAATCCTGTCTGGCCTAACCCAGTCCTGAAATATCAGGTCCTTTAACAAAGGATGAACCGGGAACACCAAGTTGGCTTGGGGCGCCTTTGAAAAAGGTTCTACTATAGTAGAATCCTCAGAACCTAAATGGTCCAGGTGATCCTCGGCCTGGTCTCCTGTATCTTCCAATTCCTCAGTGGAAAGGACATCTTCCTCAGGAGATTCAAACCTGGGAGACGGGGACCTAGCCCGCTTCTTCCCGGATAAAGAGGCCGTAATAAAAGCGGCCATCCTTTTTTCAAATCCACCCAAGGTGGAGGCTAACATCTCTTCCGTGACATAGGAAGGAGTTGGTTGAATAGGGCCAGCCGTAGCACCTAGCAACCCCGATGGCTCACCCAGGGCAGCAACCTCCGGATCCTCTGGGGAGGTAGGGGCAGCTGGATTTTGGGGAATATCCTCAGAGCCCGATGGGGAACCCTTTGGCTTTTTAACACCTTTAGCATTTTTAGCGTTCCCTGCACCCTTAGGAGCCATAATAAACAAATCTGAGATACTCCGCTAATATACAACCAACTGTAATAGCTGGAGAAAAACACACATTTAAATAAATGAGGAAAAAATTAGGCTAGGGTAATGTTAGACAGAAACTAAACTTCCCAAAACCTAACAAGAGATAACAATATTGTGCCCCAAGGGCTTAATCACATCCTAATATTGCTTCCCTTAATGCTGGGCTAGGAGAGCACCTAATAATAAAAGTACTCTGACTGCTACTTAGTACACCGGCTTTCTAGAGAAAATATGAGCTTAAACAGCTCTTTAGTAAGGTGTGTACAAAAAAACGGCCACTAGGTGTCACTGTGTCAGCATAACATAGGCAAACCTATCCTGCTCAGCTCAGCATCGCTGCTCCGTGTCCCTTCACAGCCTACAGCAGACTGACAGGCTAAATAGAGTTTTCCCCTCTGATGTACAGAGGGGAGGGGACTCCCCGGGCGTCCCCCACCCCCTCCACGCAGCGTCGGCGCGCCCCGCCGTCTATAACAGTGCGCGTGCGCGCTCCCGACGCCGCTCTGAGGAAGCAGGAAGCCATGTGGGGAGAGGAGCCCAGGAGCTGCTGGAAGACACACACAGACAACCAGGAAGTAAGTTTTTTAATCCTGACATGCCCCTTTACAATCTCATGGAGCAAAACCACCTTGTAGCAGCAGCAGCAGTCTACTAGCCCAGCCAGAGGAACAGTATACCTGGGTGTCTGAGCCATCCAGTCATGCAGACTTTGTGGTTTCTCTTTTAGCCCATGCACAGAGGCATAAAAAAGGCTTACCCCAGAGTCCCCTGTGGGGGGCCTACTGACAAACCAAGTTCCGTAGGCCCCCCGCTTACCTTTTCCATGACGCAGGGTATTGCTCATGCAAGAGGCCCAATCTTCCCCCTTCACCGTGGGTATGGTCATAGACCTTCAGGGACCGGGGTCCAAGTCAGGAACACCACACACCTGGACCTATACAGCACTACTGGCAGCAGGTATCCATAGGTTAAAAACCCAGTCCTGGAACCCAGAGTCCAGCCCTCCAAGGAGAGGCATTATAGGCAAAACCCCATCCACGAATTGGGGCCCGGGTACCGTCCACTTTGACTATGAAGCACCTTGGACGGGTCCGGTCGGCTGGCCCTGGTCCCAAGGACCAACTGCAGGCACAACCTTCAACGTGCACCAACACCTAAGACACTGGCGAAAAAACTGAGGTACTCCCACTATGGGTGGGGGTTATATAGGGAGGGAACTTCCTGTCGGAGAGTGCCAGTGTCCATCACCTGAAGGTACACTATATAACCCATATGTAATGGCTATGCTGCTCTGTGTCCTGTGATGTACGATAAAGAAAATATGACTGGAACTCAGCTAAAACTGCTGTCGGGTCCCCAACCAGGTCACCACTTAGCCCCCTAACAACTGAAATATGTTCAATGTGGTTCTGGTCCGCCACCAACCTAGCCAGCAATTTTCCATTCTTGTCCCCCTCAGAAAACAATGAATTTGCTCTATGTTTAGCTTCCGTATGTGCCAGGTCATTACAATGCATAGAAAGTCTACGTCTAGCCTCCAACAAGGCAGCATAAGAGGCGTCGGTTCTATCAGCAGCATGCACAGTCGCACACTCCCTCTCCTTATCCTGCAGCCCCCGAATGTCAGCATTTTGATCTACTCTCACCCTCTTAATAGCCGTGATAGATTCCCCCCGAATCACTGCCTTAAAAGCATCCCATACAACCGTCGGGTCTGCCGAATCCACGTTCAAGGCCCAATAGTTATTAACTGCCTCAAGCAGATGTGTAGAGACCTGTTCCTCCTGTAACCAACCGGGGACAGTCTCCAACTTCTCGCCCCCCCAACTGCCGGGAAGAGCAAGGAGACGGAGAGCGGATTATGATCTTATAGACCTCCTGCCAAGTAATCCGCCCCTCACATAGGACAGTATGGCCTGATTCCCAAATGCCAGGTCTATCCTAGCCGAGGAACGATGTGTCTGAGAAAGGTGAGAATAGCATGTGGTGGTAGGATCCTTAGCACGCCATATTTCAGTTAAACCAGCCATAGATGCCCAGGACAACAGGTCCTGTGACCCCCCTCTTCCAGGATTGGACGAATCCAGCCCCCCTAACGTGGCATTGAAATCCCCCATCATCAGAAGCGGCAGGTGTGCATGCGGTGTCAACTTTACAAAAAATCATACAATAATTGTACAGTAAAAGGAGGTGGCACATATACATTTACCAGCAATATTTTACGGTTTCCTATATCCAGAACCACCGCCACATATCGCCCCCTGGGGTCAGTTATCACCTGATGGATCGTGCAGGGAAGCGTCTTACTAATAAGTATAGACACACCCCTGGCAAATGTGGAATAAGTGGCATGAAATGCCTTTTGAATCCAATGTTTACGTAAGGCCAGCATTCTACTACCATCCAGGTGAGTCTCCTGCAAGAGAACCACATGCGGCTTAACCACCTTCAGATACTGGAACATTGAGGGCCTTTTAAATTTACTATTCAGACCCCCAACATTCCAAGATACAAATGTAATCACATTAGCCATATTCCCCCGTAAAAAAACATTTCCCAGGTGCATCTTAAATAAACCCAGAAGTCAAAATCAGAACACATTGTCAAGAACTGAAGCGAGGCCCACGCTAATCGAGGACCGGGAACTGAGTAGCAAGTGTGCAAAACTAAAACAAATCCCCCTCCCCCAACCACAACAACCCACCCCCCCCCCTGCCGTTATACCAGAACCAAAAAATAAAAATAAAAAAAAATAGCAAAAAGGCTTCAATAAACCCCATTGTCTGGTATGCAGCTTCAAAACCTATGCAAAACACCCAAAAAATCAGATGTTTCTGGAAGTTCCTCCGAACGATCACTTGTCCAACAGTGGAAACCAATAGTCTTCCTTGGCCCCAGGGAGCTCCACATAAACAGATTCCAACTTGGAGCCACAAAATCAGGACCCGATATAAAATAAAGGAAAGTACAGTATACTACTGCCATCTAGTGGCGTCAGGGCTAATAGTTCAAATAGGGCACTTATAATATCTGAAATGTAAAAATATTCAAACTGTCTTGCCACCCAGCCCATCGGAGCAATTCAGTGAAAAAGCCCAAAAAACAAAATACAAAAGGGGGCAAAAGATGTGTCATTGAAGCTTCAGCCAACAGGAAAACTTACTGTGTTGCAAAAAACATAATAAAACAAAGCAGAAAGGACCCTTAGCTCTGCCACCGAACTCAGAGTGCCAACTCAAAGTGCTGCCATCTAGGACTTCAGAAAATTGGGAAATAGAAACCAATACTCAACTTGTGACGGAGCCTCTTCAGGGATTCCTGTCCAACCAGTCGCAGGCATCACGCGGGTTGTCAAAAATTCTTCACAGTACCCTGATGTTGAACTCGCAGTTTGCTGGGATAAAGCATGCTGTACTGTATGTTTTTCTCATGCAATCTTCTCCTGACATCATTAAAAGAGCGCCGTCTTCTCTGTTTCCGCCGAGAAGTCAGGAAAAAGCATTACCTTGGCATTTTCGTATTTCAGCTCTTGGGCCCTTCTGGATGCAGTTAGGATCATGTCCCTATCCCTGTAGTTCAGGAACCTCACCAGGAAGGGACGTGGGTAGTCACCCGGGGGTCTCCTGCCCATGGGCACCCTGTGTGCCTGTTCCACCACATACGTCAGGGGTCGCTCACCCAAGTTCAGCAGCTGTTTGAAAAAGGCCTCAGCAAAGGTGGTGGACTGTGGGCAGTCTCCACCCCTCCGGCAGTCCCACCACACGGACATTATTTCTCCTTTGCCTGTCCTCAGCATCATCTGCACGGTCCTGCAGTAGTTTCACCACGGCCTGCAACTCGGATAACTGATTGCCCTGCGCCCGAGTCTCATCCTCCACATTGGAGATCCTCTCCTCTGCCTCCGTTAGCCTCCCCCTAATCTTGTCAAGATCATGTCTAATCAGGGTGCATTCAGTAGCCAGGTGATCTATGCTCACCATAACCGCGGCCTTGCTGGCGTTGATCGCCTCCAGGATTGGGCGGGTGATCGCCTCCTGCGCTGCATCCTGGACCGGAGGGACAGGCGGGGGATCCTCCGCAAGGATGTCCTGTGCGACTCCCTCTACATGGGCCATCTTCCTAGCTAGTTTCCTAGCGCTTTTGGAGGAAGGAGGCAAGATGGCGGCTAGGCCCGCGTCAGAGCCTCGTGTGGAGCGGGTCTGGCGCTGGTACTTCGGGGTCTGGTGGCCGTGTTTAGTCGCCCCCTTCGCATGTCCAGATGTTCCCCCACCAGAATCAGGGCTGCAATCTCCAAAATCCGGCATATACGCTCCTAAAAACGGATGTTAAGACAGGAGTGTTGCGGAGCTCCCTTAGAGAACGTCCTGCCTCGATCACATCCGGACACGCCCCCGTCAGACCCAGCCCTTAGCATAGGTGTGCTCACGCTCGCTGGCCGGACTGAGGAGACTACAAGGACCTATATATCCAGCCTGTCACCCAGTCCGCAGTTGATAGAAGAAACTCAAATAAAATTTAAAATTTCTTCAGGGCACTGGGCCCAAAAGGGAGCCACGTCCTTCTCTGCTAGGTAGAAAAAAAACTGAGGCTGCATGCTGCAGGGAGGAGGGTTATGTCCGGACTCTGTTCAACTCTGTTAAAGTAACATGTATTTAAATATCCAACATGTTCTGCCTAGTACTCTCCTATGAACCGGAACATAACCCATATGTCAAAACTTGTGAAGGCCGTGTCTGTCCATGGGCGAAAAGAGAAAACTCTTTGGTTGCTTTCACAGTATGTTTCGGGTCATGGTCCCTCTGCACTGTGAAGTGCCGTCCAATGAGTTCTGAAGCACTTGGCTGAATTTGAGCAGATAATATTGCCCTAAACACTTCAGAATTCATCCTGCTGCTTGAGTCAGCAGTCACATCATCAATAAATACAAGAGAACCAGTTCCATTGGCAGCCATACATGCCCATGCCATGACACTACCACCACCATGCTTCACTGATGAGGTGGTATGCTTTGGATCATGAGCAGTTCCTTTCCTTCTCCATTCTCTTCTCATCACTCTGGTACAAGTTAATTTTGGTCTCATCTGTCCATAGGATGTTGTTCCAGAACTATGAATGCTTTTTTAGATGTTTGGCAAACTCTAATCTGACCTTCCTGTTTTTTGAGGCTCATCAATGGCTTGCACCTTTTGTATTCACTCTGGTAAAAGTCTTGTCTTGATTGTTGACTTTGACACACATACACCTACCTCCAGGAGAGTGTTCTTGATCTGGCCAACTGTTGTGAAGGGTGTTTTCTTCAGGGAAAGATTTCTTCAGTCATCCACCACAGTTGGATCTGTGGTCTTCTGGTGTTGCTGAGCTCATCGGTGCGTTTTCTTTTTAAGGATGTTCCAAACAGTTGATGTAATGGAACTATGCATGCTGCCTGGACATCGATAATCTTCATGCTGGGAGGACTACAAGGAACTGCATGGCTTGTCACAATTGGATGTACCACATTGTATTCTGAGCTCAAAGGGTTAATTGGACAAGGGTCTCTTTCACTGCTGAATGCTAATGTTCCCTTTGCAAAGCTAATGAACGCTCTTTTGTGTAGGTAACAGCCTCCTGTGAGGTGTATGCTGATGGGGATTATGTGTGAGTGATAATTGTTTTAAAGGTTAATTGAATTCTATTGTCTGATCAAGCTAAGTTTAGGAGCCAAAATGTCTAGCGACTGATTGGCTCAAGGGAATGTCATTATTTCAAAGTATGTGTATTGAAGCCCCCCCTGGGTGGGGGGGGGAGTGTCATTTGTTTCTGTACAGTTTGTAACCAGATATAAGGAGGTAAAATGTGGCATTAAAAGTCAGTCCTGCTTGACTCTGCAAACGTAGCCCGTCTTGTTTCTTGGAAGGGCGTTCAATGGGATATACCGGCGGTACCTGCATATCGCAGCTTGCCAGGGAAAAGGACTTCTCCAACGGCTGAGACCCTCTCACTATCTGGGTAGCCGTTACAGTTGATTTGGCCACACCTAATGTTTTTGCCATCTCTCTGATGGGTTTGTTTTTTCAGCCTAATGATGGCTTGCTTCACTGATAGCGACAGCTCTTTGGATTTCATATTGAGAGTTGACAGAAACAGATTCCAAATGCAAATAGCACACTTGAAATTAACTCTGGACCCTTTATCTGCTCCTTGTAAATGGAATAATGAGGGAATAACATACACACCTGGCCATGGAACAGCTGAGCAGCCAATTGCTTTTGGTCCCTTAAAAAGTGGGAGGCACATATACAAACTGTTGTAATTCCTACACCGTTCACCTCATTTGGATGTAAACACTAGGGTTGTCCAGATACCGATACCAGTATCGGTATCGATACCGAGTATTTGCGGGAGTACTCGTACTCGTGCAAATACCCCCGATACCTAAATAGAATACTTCCCCCCCCGCCGCATCGAGGGACATGGCTAGAGGGACATTGCTGCATATGTGAGGGACATGGCTAGAGGGACATTGCTGCATATGTGAGGGACATTGCTGCATATGTGAGGGACATGGCTAGAGGGACATGGCTGCATATGTGGGGGACATGGCTGCATATGGGGGGGATATGGCTGCATTTGGGGACACATTTAAAAAAAAGTATCGGTATTCGGTATCGGCGACTACTTGAAAAAAAGTATCGGTACTTGTACTCGGTCCTAAAAAAGTGGTATCGGGACAACCCTAGTAAACACCCTCAAATTACAGCTGAAAGTCTGCAGTTAAAGCACATCTTGTTCATTGTGGTGGTGTATAGAGCCAAAAAGATTAGAATTATGTCGATGTCCCAATAATTATGGACCTGACTGTATGTTGCTGGACCTGCTTAAAGAGTTGGCTTCACTGGCAGGAGCTCAAACTAACCAAATCATAATACAATGCAGAATCAGAAAATCTACAGTGTTATAGGACTGTAAAAGATGGATTTTTAAAAAATCATGCTTTGGAGCCATTTTTCTTCAGCTGGAAAAGGGTCCTTAGTCAGTCAAGGTAGAGAGAATTATAAACCGTTCCAACTACCAATCAATCTTGGCACAAATCTTCAGGCTTCTGTTAGAAAGCTGAACATGAAGAGCAACGTCCCCCTCCCGCCGGTGCTTCTACCGGCTCACTGCTGCACTCGGAGACAGGATCCACCAGCCCCGGGTGTTTACCACAGAGCTGTCTGGCGGACCAGATGGTCGCTGGAGTCTCTGATCGTTCAGAGGCCAGGGGCGATGTTATGCCGTCACGCCTGGCCTCTGCATTTAAACAAGTGGCGCTGTAAAGTGTGTGTGTGTGTGTATATATATATATATATATATATATAAAAAATCATGCAACGAAAAAATTTAAAGCATCGTCTATGGAAATTTTGACAGTACCGACGTTTGGCGCCATGTTAGGTATCTATTTACTCGGCATGACTTCATCTTTCACATTATGCAAAAGAATTTGACTAACTTCACCGTATTTATTTTAAGCATAAAACCTTTTTTCCCCCCAAAAAACAAAACACGTTTGAATAATTGCTGCATGATTACCATGACAAGATAAAGACCGCCATTGTAGTCTCTAGGGTCTCCTCTTCTTCTTCAAAAAAAAAACAACAACAACGTTTGGGGTTTCTATGTAATTGTCTAGCAAAATTATGATTACATGTAGGAGAGAAATGCCAGAATTGGCATTTTAGGGGGGGGTGCACACTTGTGCAACCACATTATTTTTGCTTCCCTTCTTCATTTGTTGTTCAATTGAGTAGTACAGTTTATAGGTCACATTAAAAAAGGTGGAAAAAGTTCTTAAAATTGTTATCGTTGTTTCATTTTTGGTAGATCACAGATACCCGACATTTTAACAGGGGTGTTAGACTTTTTATATCCACTGTAGGTGTTGCCCCCAGGTACTGGCATATAAGAGTTGGGCAAAATCAATGTAGAATAAGGCACAGAAGTGCAGAGAAAGAGGAAGAAAAAAATATCCCCACAGCCAGTTGATGAGAGGTCACCGCAATACTGAACTGATAACTACTGTGTATGCAGGATTTTTAAACTCAGCTTTTGTTTACTGCTTGGTGAGCAAAGTCTTCTCTAGGGTTTTGCCGTCTTTGAAGACACATGAAGTAAAGTGTAATAAATTTGTACTTTTTCATCAGCCAACAAAAGCCAATTTTTATATACATTTAATTTAAACATAACCATTATGTTTTTATTGAAGACAAACATGGTTGATAGATATTTCTAGAACATTCACTGAAAACAAGTCCACAGTACTAAAATATATTTTAGTCCCCTGCAAAGATGCCAGTACATATCAAGTAAAGAAGAGGTATGTAACCAAATATGGTGCCCAGATAAAAATATTTAATTAGATAAGCCCCTGGCAAACAACAAGCAATAAGGTTCATTGTAACCAAGGCAAAATTCAGTAGTAGTTCCTTATGTGGTTTTACAAATCAGATATAAAAGGAATGACATTAAAGATATTGTTTAAGACCAATAGAAAGCTCCACTATATCCCTTTTATTTACCAGTGGCCACTTTATGCAGTAACCTATGATGTTAAACAATAGTAACACAATAAAAAATACAAGGCATGTCAATAGCAGTTGATGTTGGTGAAATATTTAGGAATCGATGATATGTCCAGACCACGTCTCATGCTTTGTTCCTGGAGCTAAATGGATGATTACAACTTCTACAGCTTGATGTTTCTCATTTTTTGGTGGAATGGAGCAAATCTTGAATGTGACTTCATCGCCTTCTACAGGAACATATTCTCCTTCAATACTATTGAGGGGAAAAAAAAAAACACACACATTAGAATAACCCTAGATCTTTAGATTTGTTCAGCATCAGTACCAAGCAAAGAAAAGGGATTTGGAGTGGTTGAAAAGATGGTCTACGTAGTACAGGAATGAGAAACCTGAAACTCATTTCAGGAACATGTACAAGTTTGATCAGCCCCGCAGTCAGCATATACTGGAACATGGGTTAATTGTTAGAGATAATTAATTATATGCAATGCATTTTTGTTTTTATATCAATGTAACCTGGTAAAAATATCCAAATAAACCTGTAAACTTTAGGAAAAAAAAAAAAATACTGACCTCAAACTAGTAAAGGTGTTTCTTGATCACAAGGACACTTTCAAACTGGTTTGCTTCAAAACTGGCAGTAAAAACACCTATGCATTAATGGAGAGTTTTTGCTGTGCTGCGGTTTTTGCCATTGTGCTGTGCTGCCATTGTGCCGACATATATTGTCGTGCGCTGGTTGGCAAGGGGCCAACCAGCGCACGACGATATATGTCGGCACAACTGGGCAAATGGACTTACCTGTACGTCCCCTTTAATCACTTCAATACAGGGCTTTTATACACCCTTCCTTACCAGACCAATTTTTAGCTTTCAGCACTCTCACACTTTGAATGACAATTACTCAGTCATGCTACACTGTACCCAAACACAATTTTTATCATTTTTTTCCCCTCACAAACAGAGCTTTCTTTCGGTATTTAATCATTGCTGGGTTTTCTATTTTTTGCAATATAAGCGAAAAGGAGAAATAAAAAAAATAAAAAAATAAAAAAAACTTTAGTTTGTATTGTAACATTTTGCAAATAAGTCATTTTTCTTCATAAAATTGGGCCAAAATGTATACTGCTACTTATCTTTAGTAAAAACAACCAAAAAAAAAGTATATATTATTTGGTCTCTGAAAGTTAGAGATTACAAGCTATGGTGCAAATTAACCACTTAAGGACCGCCTCATGTACATATACGTCAGCAGAATGGCACAGGCAGGCACATCCACGTATATATACATGCCCTGCTTGACGTGGGTCGGGGGTCCGATCGGGACCCCCCCCGTACATGCGGCGGTCCCCGTGGCTTCAGGAGCGATCCGGGACGACGGCGCGGCTATTTGTTTATAGCCGCTCCGTCGCGATCGCTCCCCGGAGCTGAAGAACGGGGAGAGCCGTGTGTAAACACGGCTTCCCCGTGCTTCACTGTGTCGGCGCATCGATCGCGTCATCCTATTTATAGGGAAGACACGATCGATGACGTCATTCCTACAGCCACACCCCCCTACACTAGTAAACACATACACAGTGAACCCTAACTCCTACAGCGCCCCCTGTGTTTAACTCCCAAACTGCAACTGTCATTTTCACAATAAACAATGCAATTTAAATGCATTTTTTGCTGTGAAAATGACAATTGTCCCAAAAATGTGTAAAAATTGTCCGAAGTGTCCGCCATAATGTCGGTCACGAAAAAAAATCGCTGATCGCCGCCATTAGTAGTAAAAAAAAAATAAAATAAATAAAAATGCAAAAAAACTATCCCCTATTTTGTAAACACTATAAATTTTGCGCAAACCAACCGATAAACGATTATTGCGATTTTTTTTACCAAACATAGGTAGAAGAATACGTATCGGCCTAAACTGAGGAAAAAAATTATTTTATATATGTTTTTGGGGGATATTTATTATAGCAAAAAGTAAAAAATATTGCATTTTTTTCAAAATTGTCGCTCTATTTTTGTTTATAGCGCAAAAAATAAAAACCGCAGAGGTGATCAAATACCACCAAAAGAAAGCTCTATTTGTGGGGAAAAAAAGACGCCAATTTTGTTTGGGAGCCACGTCGCACGACCGCGCAATTGTCTGTTAAAGCGACGCAGTCCCGAACTGTAAAAACCCCTTGGGTCTTTAGGCAGCATTTTGGTCCGGGGCATAAGTAGTTATTGAAAAAATGATCACATCTGATCACGCCTGATGTACTGACATCCTCTCTCATTTCTTGAGACCCTAACAAGCCAGAAAAATACAATTACCCCCCCAAATTACCCCTTTTGGCAAGCAGACATTCCAGTAAGAGGCATGGTGAGTTTTTTTGAAGTTGTATTTTTTCCCATAATTTTTGGGGGAAAACAATTGTTTTTGTACAAAATTGTCATAACAAGTTATTTCTCTCACACAGCACATGCATACTTGCAAGGACACCCCAAAATACATTCTGCTACTCCTCCTGAGTATAGTGTTACCACATGTGTGAGACTTTTACACAGCCTGGCCACATAGAGGCCCAACATTGAAGTAGCACCATCAGGCGTTCTACAAGCCTAAATGATTGGACACAGCCGGTCATTGGCTCTTTACCCTGATCGGGGCTGGGCTGTATCCAGGTGAACAGCCTCAGCCCAGATGGCAACACTGAGCACCCCCAGGGGAGCAGGCTGATGCTGCTGCGCTGCATATCCGTTAAGTTGCACCGGAAACTCCGCCGCCCACCGCTACATTACCCCCATCGGGGGATCGGCTGTGTTCCGAGGGACACACCGGATGCCAGCGCTGGTGCTGTCCACGCCGCTGCTGCAGATCTGCATTAGAAATCCAGTATGCTACACTGGAAGCTCCGTCGCCACTCTATTACCCCCATCGCAGAACGGCTGTGTCCCGAGGGACACACCGGATCCTTGATCGCCACTCTGCAGGCCCCTGGGGGCCCGCAGTAGCGGCGGAAAGTAGAGGACGTCATATGACGTCCACCCAGGATGGGAGATCCCATCTGTGGACGTCATTTGAATATGGCTGGGTAATGAAGTGGTTAAAATCGCAGCATAGTGGGAGAGCACCCGCTGGGGGCCCATGATCGTGTCATGGAGCGGCAGAACGGGGAGATGCCCATGTAAACAAGCCATTTCCCTATTCTGCCTAGCAACATGACAGGGATACGTCCCCTTTAAACACTTTCGCGTGCGGGGCGGCTTGCGGAACCCAAAAGGTACCAGCATCTGATGTCTCCGCCGAATCCTCATGTTTTTGAGTATCCCGCACCGCAGTGATAAGAGCTCCAACAAACGCCTTATCATGCACTGACCCTGAGGCAGAGTCATCCTCACTGTCCGTGTGGGCTAGGCCTGCATCTTCTGACATAACGGAACCAGGGCCAGACGCAGTAGCAGGGCCTGATTCCGTGTCAGAGACATCCCCAGAAGGCGGCGTAGGGAGGGGGTGCTTTTTACCCCCCTTCTGGCCACTCGCCGCTTCAATCCTGGCAACAAACGCCTCAAGGACTGCCGTTATTGCATCCACTGAGGCCGCAGGGGCACTAAGGGTTAACTCTGGCATGCTTGGGGTAGAAACCTCCGGTTTGGATGCCATGCTGACCCACCGTAAATGCCACCCTTGTACTGCAAGGCAAGACCCACAGGCCACCCTCCCGGCAGCAACAGAGAGCAGGGGACCCCCCAGAGTACTCACCACCCGACCAGGCTGTAGTGCTGCTGAGAGGCTAGAAACGCTGCCCGTGCTGTGCCGTCCCTCAGGAAGTGTGCTGGGAGCTTTCGCACCGTTATTCTGGTCACTAGAGGCCGAAAAACCTTCCAAGATGGCCGCCGACATGCAAACAACAGCATGCGGGCTACAAGAAAATGGGCGCCGATCGTCAATAAGAGCGCCCGTCACCGGCAAAATGGCGGCCAAACACCGTGACATAAAGCAGCAAAAACACGGCAAACGTACCAGACCCTGCAGGCCCCCCCCCCCCCCCCCGCGCACACACACGGCATCACAAAAAAAATTGGATTTTTGTACTCACCGTAAAATCCATTTCTCTGAGTTCATAGATGGACACAGCCTTCATTGACATTAGGGTTATGCTTCTTCCTACCAGGAGAGTTTAGGCAGAATTTAACAGCACTTAAAGTGTTAAAACCTTTCCTTCGTGCCGCTCCTCCCAGGGGGCGTGGCTCCCCCAGGCATAACCCACACCCTGCTCTAGGAGCCTCAGTCCGTAACAAGCAGTACAAACCAAGGAGGGGTGGGTGCTGTGTCCGTCTATGAACTCAGAGAAACGGTGAGTACAAAAATCCTATTTTCTCTTCCGTTCATGGACGGACACAGCCTTCATTGACATTAGGGACGTCCCCAAGCAGTGTCAAAAAATCGAGGGGTGGGAAAGTAACACAGCAAACCAGGTTACACCCCAAACAAAAACCGGAGTTGCTCAACGGAGAAACTCCAAACATAAACTGCCGCCCGTAACACCTGCGGCTGAGGAAGGCATCAAAAGATGCACACACATCCACCTCGTAAAACTTTGAAACAGGGTGGATTTTCGACCAGGATGCATCCTAACACCGCTGTAACAGAGGCATGATGCCGGAAAGCCCAAGAGGCCCCGATCGTCCTGGTCAAATGCGCCATTAACCCGAAAGGGGGCGCACGCCCCTTCAGGGCATAGGCCTGAAGCACAATCCGTCGGAACTACCCAGGAACGGTGGCCGACGAGACTGCCAGGCCCTCTCGTAGGGCCAGCCACCGTCACGAACAGTGAGCCCGACTTCCGGAACGGAACCGTAACATACAAGTACACTCGTAGGGCCCGAACCACATCCAGAGGATGCAAAGTCGCCTCCTCTTGGCATTTCGGCCGAGGAAATAAGGATGGAAGAACAATGTCCACATCCAAGTGAAAATCCGAAACGACCTTAGGGAGAAAAAAAACCGTCTGCGGCCGCAGCACCACCTCATCCTTACGGATGACCAAGCAGGGAGCCTTGCAAGACAAGGCCGCCAGAACAGACAGACACCCGTCTGATCGAGGTAATTGCTACCAGAAATAAAATCACCTTTTGTGTCAAACAAAAAACCTCCCGAATGTCCTCAAAGGGAGCATCCCGAAGCACTGAAAGGACTAAATTCAAGTCCCATGGGGGTAATGGAGGGCGCACCGGAGGGGCCACCTGCCAGACCCCCTGACCCAACGTACGCACCCAGGAGTGCGTTTGCCAAGGGTCGCTGCAAGTAAAAACAGCCAGAGCAGAAATCTGGCTCCTAACCGTACATAAGGCGAGAGCCTGAACCACTCCCTGCTGCAAAGACAGCAGAATCCTGTACACAACGCATGTACGAGAGTGCCAGTTCATCTCCCCACACACAGAGAAGTAGGCCTTCCATGTATGAGGATAAAACCTACCAGCACGGTAGAGACCACCGAGCCCAATAGGCCTCGGTCCTTAAGCCCCTGGCTCTCAACAGCCACGCCGCTAAGGCCGGTGGCTGTGAAACAGGGTGGAAGATCGGACCCTGTAACAGAAAATCAATTCCCAGGGGAAGACGCTAGGAGGCGTCTGCCACCAGACGCATCACGTCCGCGTACCAGAAGCGATGCGGCCAATCTGGGGTAATCAGGACTGATAGAATCCCTACAGCTTCCACCCTGCGCAGCAGGCGAGGAAGAAGCTTCTGAGGAGGGAAGGTGTAAAGTAGGCGACAGTGACCCCAAGGAGCCACCAATGCGCCTGACGCGTCCGCCCACGGGTCCTTAAACCTGGCCACGAACCGCGGCACCTATAGATAGAGACGGGATGCTAGAAGGTCCACGTCCGGAGTGCCCCACTTTCGGCACAGACCCCGAAACACCTGCGGGTGGAGAGACCACTCTCCTTGGCCCAGTGCAGTGCGACTTAGGTAGTCGGCTAGCCAATTCCCTATTCCCGGAATGTACCCGGCCGATAGAGCCGGAAAGGACCCTTCGGCCCACCGAAAGGATGTGCGTGACACCCGTCGCTGCAACAGAACTCCGTGTGCCTCCCTGATGATCAACCTACGCCACGGCCGTGGTGTTATCGGACCACGGCCTCCACTCTATCAGCGGAACCTGAAATGCAGGAGCACCTTCCACAGGCAACGTGGTGGTCCTGCACAGTCTGGACATAGGGGGTCTACTGGCGGAGGAGATATCTACTTTTTTTTTTTTTTTTTTTAAATCCCCCTCAAGGGGGTAACGGGTTGCAAAGCTATTTGACAAACTTTTTTCGGTGCATCCCATTCCTTGCACAACATATTGTCCAATAAGGAACACAAGGAACACTTCAGCGGTGCGTGGCATCCTGCGGATACTAACACGGAGGTGTCTCCGCCACATCCTCAATTTTTAGAGTCTCACGCACCGCAGAAAAAAACAAGAGCTCCAACAATTCTTGCTGACACTGCAGCAGACATCCTCACTATCCATGTGGGACAAGCCCTCTGACATACCAGAACCAGATTCCATGACAGAGACATCCCCAGAAGCAGGCTCAGGGAGGGGGCGCTTTTTTACCCCCCATCCGGGCACTAGCTGCTTCAAACCTGGCAAGAAAAAACAGGATAGCCAACATAAACAGATGTGGCAGGGGAAGGGGCGCTAAGGGTTAACTCAGGCCTAGTGTAGAGGGAGACCTGGCTCAGGTTCTATAGCGCCAGCGCTGAGACACCCACCCTGCAAGGCAGGACAAAAAAATCCCCACTAGTCACCTCCCTGCAGCTAATGGAGAGCATGGGGGCCTCTGGTACTCACCACCCCACCCGGTTGCAGCGCGGTCCGAGAAGGACAAGGTGTGCCGAGAGCCTGCAGCGCTGTGTCTGTTTTCTCCTCAGACACATCCACGGTGTTTGCAGCGCCAAAAGCCGCCACACGAGGCAGACGAAAAAAGCAAAATGGCCGCCGAATGCTGAAAAAACAGCATAGGACCACAAGAAAATGGCCGCCGGGTTATATAAGGCTAGGCTCTGGCAAAATGGCCGCCAATGATGCAGATTTAAAAAGACAGTGACACAGCAACTGTCACACAGAAAAAAACACCTCACAGCACACTGCAAAGGCCCAGAAGTGAACACCACAGCCCCCTGCAGTGACACACACACAGCCCCTGCAACACCCGGGCCCAGTGACATGAGCCCCAGAAAAAAAAACCCTCACAGCCGTCACCCAAAAGGGAAGGAGGGAGAGGAATAAGGGAGAGAGGAAAGCAGGGAAAAAACCCTCAGTCGACCTCCCAAGGGAAACATTCCAGCCAGACCACTTACCTGAGTAAGAGGCCACTACTTACCCGTCCTGCGACTACCCGGCTGGAGGTATCCCAGACAGAACCAACGTCCGTGAACGGCATGGCTGTCGGCCAGACACACTGTGACAAAGCCATAGAGACCGGTCAAATGTGTGCCCTAGAACCGAAGTTCCCCGGCCGCCCCTGGAGCAACGGGGCCCGTCGAGGACGTCCCAAAGCGGAGCTAAGGGCCGGCACACGCTCGAAGGCCGAACCTGGGGGGACTACAAGGGTCGAGGACCCAGCCTGTCACCCAGTCGGCTGTTGTTAGAAGAATCACAGGATTAAAAAAATGCAGGAACAAAAATAAAAGCGAGAAAAATCCCAAGAAAAAAACTCCAGAGTACAGGAACTCCAGAGAGAGCCTGACTCTCCTGTCGCTAGGCAGAAAAAGACCGAGGCTGAGGCTCCTAGAGCAGGGTGTGGGTTATGCCTGGGGGAGCCACGCCCCCTGGGAGGAGTGGCACAAAGGAAAGGTTTTAACACTTTAAGTGCTGTTAAATTCTGCCTAAACTCTCCTGGTAGGAAGAAGCATAACCCCAATGTCAATGAAGGCTGTGTCCGTCTATGAACGGAAGAGAAAAACATACAGCACTCCACAGCAGCCGCAGCCCCAGGTAGGACGGAGCCCCCCAGGCGGACCCCCCACCTCACGGCCACCCCCCAGAATGCGGGGAAGGAGGGAGAGGAAGGGAGAGAGGAAAGCAGGGCGGACCCTCGATCGACCTCCCCGGGAATGCACCAGCCGAACCACCATGCCAAGGCAAGGGGAAACTACTTACCCATCCTGCGACCACCGACTGGAAGCATTCCAGACAGATCCAACGTCCGCAGTAGTTACGGCATGACTGTCGGCCCGGCACACTGCGACTCGGCCATAGAGACCGGTCATATGTGTGCCTTGGAGCATATAGCTCACCGGCCACCCCTGGAGCAACAGGGAATGTCGTGGACGGCCCAGCGCGTAGCTAAAGGCCGGCACACGCTCGATGGCCGAACATGGGGGGGGGGGACTACAAGGATCGAGGATCCGGCCTGTCAACCAGTCGGCAGTTGATTGAAGATCCTAGGATCCAAAAAAAAGTGAAAGAAAAAAAAAAAAAAAAAAAAAAAAAAAAAAAAAAAATCGCAGAAAAACTCTAGAGCACATGGGCCCAGAGGAGCCATGTCTTCTCCTCGTGCTAGGCAGAAAAAAAAACTGGGGCTGCATGATGCAGAGAGGGATGTACCCGGGGGACCCGCCCCCTGGGAGGTGCTATACCGAGAGAAGTGTTTTAACACTTGAAGTGCTGTTTTTTCTGCCTAGTTATCTCCTAAAAGGAAGGTAGATAACCCCAAGGTCAATTGCTGCTGTGTCCGTCCATGAACGGAAGAGAAAATGGAACAGTCTGCATTACATAGAATTTTCCATGGAGAGTATCGCACCAAAAATGCAATTTTGGTTGTAGGGGGCATGCCAAAAATCGGACTTGTATCTTTGTGCAGAAAATCAGTAAGCCAATTACACAAGCAGGAAATTCCATTTCTGAGGGGGAGTTCTGTACACCAGTGTTTCTCAACCTTTTATGGCGAAGTAACCCTGCTAGTCTAAAAAAAACAAACAAAAATAAATAAATCCTAAAGTAACCATCTCGAGAACGTGATGGGCACTAATAGGAGCCTCATCTGATGGGAGGCACTGATGGCTGGGCATGCTGACATGTGGAGTTCCTGAGCAGGCAGAACTCACTTTTTTCTGGTCTGCAATAGCTGGCTATATATGCAGGATTGCAGAGTGGAGTATAGATCAGGGAGCCGCAGTAGGCATCTTCACACATGGCAGGCAGGAGATCCGAGGTTGCACTGAGAAGGGGAGTCGTCAAGAATCCCTAATCACCTCTATTCACTCTGTCGTTCTAAAAGCCCCGGCATCCTTCAGTGGCACTGTGCTCACAGAGCGAGGCGAGAACAGGGAACAGTAAATGTATCCAGGAGAGGGGCTTTAAAAACAAGCCTCTACTATACAATGACTTAAAGAGTGTTTACACATTTTTGTTTTTATTGGAATAGACTTACAACAGTATAGATTTGTGTCGATCAGTGTTTAGAAAAAAAAAAAATTCGTTAATGTTCTGAGTAACATGTTTCAACTAGGATGTGGGGCGTGACCAGATGAGGACGCGAGTGCAGCGTCCTCTCACCTCCTATCCATCCTGCAGAGCTGTATTGCTGTGCACTAGCCGAGGAGACCAAGGGAGCGACAGGCTGAGCTGCAGGCTGTTAGTGAGAGCAACGATAGCAGGCAGACACAGACAAGCGGATCAGTGGCGGTGGTGTGCGAGACTACCGCGACCCGACTCCCCTGGAAGGAGACACAGCCGGCCGGCAGAGCAGTGGTGAAGGGGGTAGGAGAGGCTACCCCCCTCTGATAACGGCGGTGGCCTGAGAGGCTTCCACTGCATTTTCCCCCTGGAGAGATCTCTGGGAGGTGTTGAACCTGGGACGGCGGGGGGGAGAAGGAGGAACATCTGTTTAAAATAAGGGAGACAGCGGCGGTGTGAGTGGCTATTGCCCCCCCCCCCCCCCTTAGATGGCAGACAGCTTCTTAACATTTGTGGAGACGCTGGGGGGACGATTGTATTGCTGCCCAGAAGCCTCCCCTCCTACCTCTCTACACCTAAATTATTGGACGACAGGAGCCAAACATCTCTATCCCCAAGAGCTGCTGGATAGCCATATCGTGGATGGGTGAGAATGGATCGTGGATGGGTGTATTTTTTTTTTTTTTTTTTAAATAAGGTCCTTAACCACTGGGAGACAGAGTAAAGGGCTAGGGTTTTGGACTGTGTCTGAAAAAAAAAAAATTTGGGACTTTATTTGCCCTGTTTTCCCTTTTCTTTTTCTCCCACCTCCCCCTGGGAGTCAGAATAGATCCAGTTCCTCCGTATATTCCTATCCAGAGGGATAGAATAGATAAGCAGTGGTACAGAATAGTTACATCTCTCGGTATTAATCCCCCTGCTCACAACATCATGCCTTCGCAGCGTCTCACAAAGGCAAGTCAAGAAGCCGCAAAAATCGAAAAATATGCCAGACCAGACCCCCCCCCCCCCCCAAAAGATACCCTACAGAGTCAACAGGTACAACCCAAACCACAGGCTGGGGCTTCTGGGGTAAGAAAAAGCCAAGGACATAACCAAGTACCCATGCCAACTGGGGTGAGCAGCTTAGGGGGGAGACCTTAGGGGCAGGAGGCTAAAGAGACCCCAGGGTTACCATCTGGGGGTAGGAGTCTTAGGGGAACCAGAGCCGTCACTGAAAGAGGTCTTGTGGGCAATTAATTCTTGTAAGACCTGCCTGAATGAAAATGTCTGACCAACTCCAAACTATTCAGGAAGAGCTTTCTTTTGTTAGACATGACCTGCAAAAAGTTTGAAAGATGACTACTGCCCTGGAGGGGAGAGTGGGCCTAGTGGAGGATGATCTAACCCCCTCCCCCCCTCAAACAGGGGAGATGAGAGCTAGAAGAGCAAATGATCAATCAGGAGATAAAAATGGATGAAATGGAAAACAGGATGAGAAGAACGGATGTACGGATTGTTGGGCTTCCTGAGCATAGTGAGGGTGCAGACCCTGTTGCTTTCTTGGAAAAATGGTTTAGAGGCACACTTGAACAGGAGTCCTTCACACTATTCTTTGCAATAGAGAGCACACAGGGTCCCCACTAGCCCCCCCCCCTCAACCTGGAGATCCCCTGAAGTCTCTGTCCTTTATAATAGAACAGTTTTACCAACAAAGTGACTATAATGTGCAGAGCCAGAGAAATGGGCAATATTCTCTATAATGGTACTAGGGCGTCTATATACGCAGATTTTTTACCTGACCTCCAAAAGCGGAGAGCCAAGTTTGGGGAAATAAAACATAAATTACATCAACTGAAAGTAATATACACAACTGGTACCCCCCTTGAGTGTTCTCTTATACTGTATGTTGCATTTGTTCCCCCCCCCCCATTTGTTTAAGGAGTCGGGGGTTTAGGGAAGGAGGCGGGTTAAAATAAAAAATAACGACAATGACAATATTTAAAATGATGGGCGTATGGGTAGGTCACAATAGAATGTCCCAATCTAGTAAGGTGGTGAGAGAGGAATGTGGGGGGAAGTAGATGGTATGATTGGAAGGATGGTTAGGGGTGGGTAGTGGGGTCCCCCAGGGTTCTGTGCTGGGACCAATCCTGCTTAATTTGTTCATAAACGACCTGGAGGATGGGGTATACAGTGCAATCTCTGCATTTGTGGACGATACCAAGCTAAGCAGGGCAATAACCTCTCCGCAGGATGTGGAAACCTTGCAAAAAGATCTGAACAAATTAATGGGGTGGGCAACTACATGGCAAATGAGGTTCAATATAGAAAAATGTTAAATAATGCATTTGGGTGGCAAAAATACGAATGCAATTTATACACTGCAGGGGAGGGGGATAGAACCTCTGGGGGAATCTAGGATGAAAAAGGTCCTGGGTGTCCTAGTGGATGATAGGCTAAGCAATGGCATGCAATGCCAAGCTGCTGCTAACAAAGCAAACAGAATATTGGCATGCATTAAAAAGGGGATTAACTCCAGAGACAAAAACAAATTCTTCTGCTCTACAATACTCTAGTCTGGCCGCACCTAGAGTATGCTGTCCAGTTCTGGGCACCAGTCCTCAGGAAGTATGTACTGAAAATGGAGAAAGTACAAAGAAGGGCAACAAAGCTAATAAAGGGTGTGGAGGATATTAGTTATGAGGAAAGGTTGTGAGCACTGAACTACTACCCTCTAGAGAAGAGACGCTTGAGAGGGGATATGATTTAAAATTTTACAAATACTGTACTGGTGACCCCACAATAGGGATAAAACTTTTTTGCGGAAGGGAATTTAACAAGACATGTGGCCACTCATTAAAATAGAATAAAAAAGGAGGTTTAACCTTAAAACTACATAGGACGGGCAAGGATGTGGAATTTCCTTCCACAGGCAGTTGTCTCGGGGGGAGGGACATCGATGGTTTCAAGAAATTATTAGATAAGCACCTGAACGACCACAACATAGAGGGATATACAAGGCAATACTGACATAATCACACGCATATAGGTTGGACTTGATGGACTGGTGTCACCTGCTATGTAACTATGCAGCTATGTATATAGAATAATATATAGTATTAATAGTCTTTACTGAACCAAGCCAACATCCAGTTTTTCATTGTAAACATGGGATATCGTGTTTCTCCGAAAATAAGCCCGGGTCTTATATATATTTTGGCAACAAAAGACACAGTAGGGCTTATTTTCGGGGTAGGTCTTACTATTTAAAGTGCCGTCTTCTCTCCCCCTCTCTCTCCAGTGTGAACCAAGTTAAAATACTTGTAAAATCCCATAATCCACTTTATTACAGTATTATATAATGTACAATGTGTGTGTTTCTGTAATATAATTGTGCCAAATACCTTTGTTATAGCAACGCTCTGCGCTTCTGTGACCCCCCCGGAGCTCTCCTCCCCGCATTTATATTACAGAAACACACAGATTGTACATTATATACTACTGTAATAGAGTGGATTATAGGATTTTACAAGAATTTTAAACTAGGGCTTATTTTTGGGGTAGGGCTTATATTGCAGCCGTCCTGGAAAGCAACACTAGGTCTTATTTTTGGGGTAGGGCTTACTTTCGGGGGAAACACGGTAGTAAATAGGGGCCATAATATTGCCAGATTGAGATCACCACATTTCATTATTGTGCATACAGATTAACATTACACAAGTATATCATGTCATAGCACTTACTCTGAGATATGTAAAAATACATCAGGCCCTCCATCTTCAGGTATAATAAAACCATGTCCCTTAGAGCGGGAGAAGCATTTGCAAACTCCTTTGTAGACTTGTCCTTCAGATGCTCTTGCCGCGCTGTGACACACAAAGTAATCATGCATATTAAAATTTAGCTGCAAAGAAAAATCACACTTATATTCACAGGTTATGAAAAACATGATGCAGGTAATGGACCTGGCCCCTTTACGGCACTGTGTCGCTTTAACTGACAATTGCGCGGTCGTGCGACATGGCTTTCCCACAAATAGAGCTTTCTTTTGGTGGTATTTGATCACCTCTGCATTTTTTCCCCTCAGTTTAGGCCAATACGTATTCTACATATTTTTGGTTTAAAAAAAAAAATCAAAATAAAATCGCAATAAGCGTTTATTGATTGGAGGTTATAGCATTCACAAAATAGGGGATAGTTTTATGGCATTTTTTTTAATATATATTTTTTTGTTACTAGTAATGGCAGCGATCAGCATTTTTTCCCGTGACTGCGACATTATGGCGGACTAATCAGACACTTTTGACACATTTTTGGGACCATTGTCATTTTCACAGTGAAAAGTGCTATAAAAATGCACTGATTACTGTGAAAATGGCAGTGAAGGGGTTAACCACTAGGGGGCTCTAAAGAGGTTAAGTGTGTCCTATTGTGTGTTTCAGTAGGGGGGGCGTGGCTGGACGTGTGGCGTCACTGATCGTCGTTCCCTATGACAGGGAACAGACGATCAGTGACAAGCCAGAGAAGAACGGGGAAGGTTTGTTTACACTCACCTCCCCCAGTTGTTCAGCTGGTGTGAACCGAGTGACGGAGTGTCGGACCGGGTCGCTAGCGCGGCGCGTAACCCACGGCTGGGCACTTAAAGGGCAACGTACCTGTACGTGCTTGCGCCCAGCCGTGCCATTCTGCCGACGTATATCGGCATTAGGCGGTCCTCAAGTGGTAAAAAAAAAAAAAAAAAGGGTGTGTTCATCTATGGTTTCCCCAGGGCTGGCCCAAGACATTGTGCTGCATGGGCCCAGGAATGAAATGCTGCTCCCCACATCCATTACTTTATATCATGATAATTAAAACTAAAAAATGTTTTTATAATACATACATACATATATATATATATATTTTAGTCAGTCAGATTTTCATGCAACACCTTGTCTATATGCAAGATTATAGCACATACTATTATGTTTAATTTCAAGAGGCAGGCAGGAGCAGTACAGGGACAGGAGGCTAGGGGTATCTATTTCACGCCCCCCAGTACCTAACCGAATCCCATCTCGATTCAGTGATGTGCACAAGATCACTCTCTCTCCCTCTCCTAGACCAACTTTACCAAATTGGCACACAGCAGTGGTGCAGGAGCAAACCTGCGTGGGTGCCCATATAGCAAGCTGTTGGCTGTGCAGGCACTTGGCAGAAGGGAGGGGCCAGGGGCACCCGAGAAGACATAGGATTTTACGTACTCACCGTTAAATCCTTTTCTCTGAAGTCCATGGACAGACACAGCACCCACCCCTCCTTTCGTCCATGGACAGACACAGCTTTCTTATACTCTTGACTATAGGGACGTCCCCAAGCAGTGTCAGAAAACGAGGGGTGGGAACAGCAATCAAAACCCAAACTTCAACATACAAGAGCTCCTCAATGGATGAGAGCTCCTCAATGGATGAGATTTAACTTTAAACCACCGCCTGCAAAACTTTGCGGCCAAAGCAAGCATTCGAAGATGCACTTACATCAACCTTATAAAATGTATTGAAAGTGTGAACGGATGACCAATTTGCCGCCTTACACACCTGTGAGACAGATGCTTGATGTCGGAAAGCCCATTACGGAAGCACCAATTGCCCTGGTCAAATGCGCTGTGAAAGGAAAGGGAGGTGCCCGCCCTTTCAGGGCATAAGCCTGAATCACGATCTGTCTGATCCACTGGGACATGGTGGACGACGAGACTGCCAGGCCTTTCTTTGGACCAGACACCAATACAAACAGTGAGTCTGACCAAAAGGATGGAAGTAAAATGTCCTCATTCAGATGAAAAGCTGAAACCACTTTCGGAAGAAAAGAAGGCTGTGGGCGTAGCACCACTTTATCCCTATGTAGGACCAAGTAGGGGGACTTACGAGACAAGGCCGCCAACTCAGAAGCCCATCTAACAGACGTAATGGCCACCAAAAGGCCACTTTCTGAGAGTGTCAGCAGAGGAATTTCTGATGTTCTCAAAGGGAAGCACCGAAAGCAACAGGTTCAAATCCCACGGAGGTGGCAGTGGTTGAACTGAAAGGCTGAAATCTGTCCCTTAATGGTGCCCAAGGCAAGCTTCTGATCCACACCACGCTGCAGAAACCGCAGGATCCTAGAAACCGAACGCGTACGAGGATTACACTTCATCTCTTCACACAGAGATGTAGGCCTTCAATGTGCGATGTTAAATCTTCCTAGAAGAAGATTTCCGTGCTCTCAACATGGTGGAAATGACCGAATCCGACAGGCCTCGGTCTCTCAGTACCTGGCTTTCAAACAGCCATGCCGATAAAGCCATCGACTGTAAAGCAGGAAGAAGAATGGGACCTTGTGACAAAAGGACCTCCCGCAACGGCAGTTGCCAGGGAGCATCCGCCACCAGTTTCACCAGATCGGCAAACCAGAGACGCCAAGGCCAATCTGGGGCAATTAGGATCTTCGGGATCCCCTCGGACTCCGCTCTGTGGAGCATTTTCAGTGGGGGAAAAGCATAAATCAGCCGATACTGTCCTCATGGGGCCACCAACGCGTCTGTTGTGTGCGCCCAAGGATCCTTGGACCCGGCCACAGATTTTGACACCTTTCAATTGAGTCGAGAGGCCAGGAGATCCATGTCTGGCTCGCCCCACCTTAGGCAAAGTTGGTCAAAAATGTCCGGGTGAAGCGACCATTCTCCTTGGTCCAGCGTCTGATGACTTAGATAGTCCGCTTGCCAGTTGTCTACGCCCGGAATGTATATGGCTGAGAGCCGGAACGCTCCTCTCTTCCCACCTCAAGATGCGAGCAACTTCCGATGCTGTCCACACGCTTCATGTTCCTCCTTGATGATTGACATACGCCACCGCCGATCCTGACTGGACGCCCCTGTAGGCTCTGACCATGTGGAGAAGCACAGCATGATTGCCTGTAGTTACAGTACATTGATCGGCAGGCCAGATTTTTCCTGTGTTCAATGACCTTGTGTCAACTGAACACCCCAGTCCCCCCCCCCCCCAACCGGTCAGGCTGGCGTCTGTCGTGATCACTGTCCAGTGGAGGGGGAAGGAACAACTTTCTGGCATGGAGTGCTGGAGATCTCAGCCACCAAACCAGGGAAGTCCTGACTAGTTGGCTTACCCAATTTGACAATCCAGAGACAACTGAGACTTGTCCCATTTGGACAGGATCTCCTTCTGCAAGACTCAAGTGTGAAATTGAGCGTACGGTACTGCCTCGAAGGAGACTACATGAGACCCAGGACTCGCATGCAAAAGCGCAGCGACTACCACCTGCGGGAGACCAACAGCTTCATCGCCGTCTGCAATTTTTCCAAGGGAAGAAAAACCTTTGCCTCTGAGGAGTCTAGAATCAGATCCAGATGCTCGAGGCGGTACCAACACCGACTTCTGGAAATTCAGCACCCAACCAAATTTTCGGAGGGTTTGGCTGGCTATAGCCACATCCTCCTCAAATTCTGAGCTTGAAGCAGCTCTCAGAAGCAGATCATTCAAGTAGCCCACGATAGCGATTCCTGTCTCAGCAGGGCCAAGATTGGAGCAAGCACCTTGGTAGCACTTTTGGAGCACGAATTGGTAGTGGTCTTCCGACCGCAAAAGTGCAAGAACCTCTGATGTAAATGGGGACATACAAGTATGCGTCCTTGATGTCCAGAGACACCAGACAATCCCCCCGGATGGAGTGCGACCACAGAGCGAACTGATTTCATCCTGAACTTCCGAACCTTTACAAAAGCATTGAGAGCCTTGAGGTCCAGGATCGGACGGACCCTGTCCTCCTTTGGGACCACAAACAGGTTCGAGTAGAAACCCAAATACCTCTCCCTCAGTGGCACGGGTATGATTACCCCGCACCTTAACAAGTCCTGCACTGCCCCAAATAGGGCGTCCAGACGAGCTGGAAGGAGGGGAACGTTTGAGGGAAAAAGAATCTGTTTTGTGAACGAGAGAGAAACTCTTGTACCCTGATGAAACCACTTCGCAGACCCACTGGTCGGAAAATCAGGGAGGTCCACCGGGCCGCAAACTCGCACAGACGTTTCCCCCCCCCCCCCCCCCCCCGAGAGTTGGGGGGGCAAACCTTCATGCAGGTCGACGGTTTGTCCGCAGGCTTGTTAAGCTTGCGAACCCAGGGACGCTTCTGACCCCCAGCAGGCCCTTTGTCGGTCTGAGGGCACCTTCCTGTGGGACCCGACTGACGAAAATACCGCTTTTGCACAGAAAAAGATCCAGGGGGAAAAAAAAAAGTCTCCCGCCCTGAAAAGGCAAATCCGCCAGAGCTTTCTTGGAAGGCCTGGTCTGCAGACCAGACTTTAAGCCAAATCAGGTGCCGCAGAACCACCGCAGATACTAAAGCTCTCGAGATCAAGGGAGCTGCATTCGGTGCAGCATCGCAGACATACTTGAGTCCATGCACCAACTGGTCAGCCAGTTCCACGCAGCCTGGAGGAGCATGATGCTCCATCAGCTCCTGGTGCAATAATTTTGCCCATTCAGTAAGTTTCCGAGACACCAATGTCGTAGCCAAAATAGGCCGCAATACTGAATGCAGCATAGAGAACAGGGACCGACCCACCGCTTCGGACCTCCTGTCAGCAGGGTCCTTAAATGCAGAGGTTCCCTCAAACGGAATCATGGTTGATTTGTTCAATCTAGACACCGGGGGGGGGGGGGGGGGGGGGGGGTCTACAGCCGGAGAAGCCTACTTTTTCAAAAGGCTCTCCTCAAAAGGGTAACGGACCGCCAAGCGCTTAGGGACCGCAAAAGGTCCTCTGCGGTCGTTCCCATTCCTTGCGAGTAACTTATATAGTGCTAACAAATGCAAACTAAATCGCCTCAAGCCGCTTGTATACGAGTCGTCCTTGTCCTTCAGAAGAGGCGGGTCTTCAGTTTTTTCCTGAAGGCGCAATAGTTATCTTCCATGCGGATGATGGTTGGTAGCGCGTTCCATAGCCGTGGCCCCTGGACTGCAAATCTTCGTTCTCCTTTCGATTTTGTAGCGGGTCTTGGGGATGCATAGCAGCTTTTGATTTGTCGACCGTAGGGCCCGTCCAGGGTTGTAGTGTTGCATTTTCTCGCATAGGTATTGTGGGGCTTTATCTTGTGTGCATTTGTGAGCGAGGCAGAGTGTCTTGAATGTCACCCGATCCTTTACGGTTAGCCACTGGAGGGACTTCAGGGATGGGGTGATGGAATTCTGGATGTGTTCTGGATGACTTGTAGACGCGAGATCTGGTATTTGTGTAGTCCTAGGTATAGGGAGTTGGCGTAATCCAGTCAAGCATTGATTGTTCTGACTACTACCGCTTTGTCCTTATCCGGGGTGAAGGGGATGAGTCTACATAGTAAGCGTAGGAGATGGTGGGCTCCGCTGACTACTGATTCTATTTGTGCGTCCATGGTCATGTCTGAATCAAAGATGACTCCAAAGGTTTTGATGCTTGGGTGATGGTTTGTCCAAGGATGGTGGGAGATGTGCCTGTTGTCCTGAAGTTTTTCCTTTTGATTTGCGTGGAGAAAGAAGTTCTGTCTATGAACTTATCAAAAAAGGTCACATAAGGAAATACTTTAGCAGTGCGGCCTTGCTTGTGGGACCCAAAAGCAACCAACCCATCAGCAGAAGTACCAGCAGTATCCTCTAATTTAAGAGTATCCCGTACTGCAGTGATAAGAGCTCCAACTAGTGCCTTGTCTTGCGCTGACCCGGAGTCTTCCTCACTGTCCGAAAGGTCTCGGTCCGCATCCGCCGATGCCTCAGAACATCCCCTGTACAAATCATTAGTAAGACCTCATCTGGAATATGCAGTCCAATTTTGGGCACCAGTTCTCAAAAAGGATATTGAGGTACTGGAGAAAGTGTAGAGAAGGGCAACCAAACTGATAAGAGGCATGGAGGAGCTCAGCTATGAGAAAAGATTAGAAGAACTACATTTATTCACTCTTGAGAAGAGGAGAATTAGGGGGGGATATGATCCACATGTACAAATATATAATGGGTCCATATAGTGAACTTGGTGTTGAGTTATTCACTTTACGGTCAACACTGAGGACAAGGGGGCACTCTTTACGTCTAGAGGAAAAGAGATTTCATCTCCAAATACGGAAAGGTTTCTTGGAACAGACTCCCTCCAGAGGCAGTTCTGGCCAGCTCAGTAGATTGCTTTAAGAAAGGTCTGGATACTTTCCTAAATGTACAGAATAAAACTGAGTACTAAGATTTGTAGGTAAAGTTGATCCAGGGTAAATCCGATTGCCTCTCGGGGGGGGGGATCAGGAAGGATTTTTTCCCCTGCTGTAGCAAATTGGATCATTCTCTGCTGGGTTTTTTGCCTTCCTCTGGATCAACTGTGGGTATGGAGTTGGGTGTATGGGATTGTACTGTGTTTATTTGGTTTGTTTATTTATTTTTTGTGGATGGACTTGTGTCTTTTTTCAACCTGACTAACTATGTAACTAGGGCCCAAGTCAGAGCTATCCCCTGGAAATGGAGGTGGGTGGGGGCATTTTTTACCCCCCTTGCGCCCACACACCGCTTCCACCCTGGCAACAAAAGATTCCAGGACTGCCGACCAAGTGTCCACAGGGACCGCAGGAGCAGGGGCACCGTTTGTTACCACTGGAATGTCTGGAGAAGAAGCGCCAGCTTCCGATTCCATGCTGACCCGCTCACCTGACCACCCTAGGGACTATAGTCAAGGTACACAAATAAGAGAGGCCCACCCTCCTAGCTGTACTGACCAAGAGGGGTATCCCAGGGAACTCACCACCCTGCCCAAGAGAGCTGCACAGTGCCGCAGTCCGCCATCCAGTAGTATACAGTGAGAGTCAGTCTGTGAGGTAAACTGCGCCGTTCTTAAAGGGGTTGTAAAGGTTCATCTTTTATTTTCTAAATAGGTTCCTTAAAGCTAGTGCATTGTTGGTTCACTTACCTTTTCCTTTGATTTCCCTTCTAAATTTCTTCTTTGTTTGAATTTCTCACTTCCTGTTTCTCCTCAGTAAGCTTTCCCCCCATCATCCGAGCGGTGGAAAGTCATTTATAACAGCTTACCGAACACCTTACTGAGGAGGAACAGGAAGTGAGAAATTCAGACAAAGAAAACAAAGAAAAAAAACATTTAGAAGGGAAATTGAAGGAAAGGGTAAGTGAACCAACAATGCACTAGCTTAAAGTAACCTATTTAGAAAATAAAAAACAAACCTTTACAACCCCTTTAAGGGCACTGTAGCACTAGAGGCCAAGGTCTGTAGAACAAAACCACTCCAAAATGGCCGCCTCAGACAAAAAGAGCGTGAGCTCCTGGAAAATGGCCGCCCCGCAGTAGCTGCCTGGGTCACGGCAACAAGAAAATGGCCGCCAGCCGCTTCTAGAGAAGCAGCGCGGCCACAAGAAAATGGCGCAGAATTATGAAAAAAAAAAATAGCGCAGAGGAACCCCGGGGAGGACAAGAAGGTATGAAAACCTAGTGGCCCAGCGCGGAGAATCCCCCCCCACGACAGCGGACCCAGAACACCCGACAGGATAGTGAAAACAACTCCCAGGTCAGTCACAGCAGGCCCATGCAAGGGAAGGAGGGGAGGCACAGGAAGGGAAGAACCAGAAACCCCCAGATCGACCCCACTCAGAAGGGCCAGCTGTTCCATCCTGCCAAGACATGAGGAAAGGTCCTCTCCCTGCGAGGACTGCTAGCGCTTTCCTGACAGACCTACACCTGAGCAGTACGGAGTAGCTGCCGGCCACGGCTCACTGTGACGCAGACAGCAAGCAGCCTGGTCATATGTGAGCCCCGGAGCAAAAAACGCACACCGGCCACCCATGGAGCAATGGGGTATGTCGTGGCCAACCCAGCGTGTAGCTAAGGCCTGCTCGCGCTCAATGGCCGGACTGGGGGGACTACAAGGATCTATATTATCCAGCCTGTCGCCAAGCCAGCAGTTGATAGAAGATCTCAGGATCAAAAATAAATAAAAGGTAAATAAAAAATAAAAGGTTTAAAATAAAAAATTTCTGTAGGACCACGGGCCCAAAAGGGAACCAGAAAAAAAAAACTGAGCTGCTTAGTGCAAGGTGAGGGGCCATTTCAGCTGTGTTAAAGATTACATGTTTTAACCATTAACATGTCTGCCTAGTCCTCTCCTAGTAGAGGAAACATAACCCTACAGTCAAGAGTATAAAGGAAGCTGTGTCCGTCCATGGACGAAAGAGAAAAAAAGCCTTTACAATCACTTTAAACTCCATAACACAAAATCACTAATCAAATCTAACCTGTACTGTTTTAATTTCACCATCGTGACTTCCAATTCATATCTATAGGTTGAATATAAGAATTAGAAGCCACCTGTAAATGCTGTAAACACGCATTGTTACTTTGCTATTCTAAGCCAAGTACAAAACAAATGACTATTACTTACGCAGAATATGTTCTTGTACGTCTAGTTGGAAGTGGACTGGGAATGAAGTGGCCTCTCATTGGAGATGAAGAGCGATCTTTAGTATGGCGAGAATCTGGTAAATTGAGGGTCCTTGGAGACTGAGGAGATACCAGTGAATCATTGGATGGGGCACCAACAGGTGAGTTAGATGGAGAGGACATTTCTGTTGCTTATCTGAAACAGAAAACAAAACAGATCATTTGATATAACATTTGTCAGATGCCATACTGAGAGGTTACATGCATATTAGAGTTGAACACCATGCATAGACAGAAATGAAGTCATAATAAACTAATTGACACTTAAAATGGAATTATACGGGGGGGGGGGGGGGTTGTAAGCCAAGGAGGAAACATTTGCAAGGAGCGCTGAATGGATGCTGAACACCCTGGTGAGCCTGTACATCTGCCCTACCTAATCTCTGGGATCCCCTGCTTCAGATCCAGTTATTATTTCTGTAGGTAAACTGATATAAATGCCCGGAGGTATGCGACAGAAAATGAATGGTGTGTGATACCAATAGATACCACCAGGGTGCTCACAATCAAGTGATAGTAGATTAAACCCACTAGGTGAATAAATATAAATACCTAGAAGGTATGTGACAAAACTACTAATAAAAGCAATATCAATAAATGTCACAAAAGAAATACAAATAATAAAAAAAAAAAAAGAGTCCAGTAATAATACAAAAAGGAACTAATCATGTTGCAGAAAATCCAAGTACAAAACGAGAGGACCAGCATTGAGGTAGACCAAGTTAAAAAAAAAAAAACGTGTGAGGAGAGTCTTCTCAAGGCAGGAATCAAATATATGATCCGTAGTATACTCCAATATTCAGGCAGAAGATAAAGGCCACATCAAGATATCAATCTCGTGAGAGAGTTGCCGCTCCAGGTGAGCTCACTAGGGTAATTGATGTCCACTCAGAAGTAGATGGGTGCTGGCAATGCACAGGATGTGCAAAAACAATAAGGATATGGACAGCCGCACTCCAGTAACTTGAAAAAGACGTGCCCTTTATTAGGTACAGGACAAAATGCACTACAGGTATCAGCACACAGTGGGATAAACACCTGACGCGTTTCGCATTGAGTGTCAATGCTTAATCATAGCTTCTACGCCGGATCCTTCTCTCGTAGGGAGATTGCAGGCCCTGCTGGCTGAACTAGCTATGGAGTCTGAGACTTCCCCAGGTGTGGCTCTACCTGCCCCCTCCTACCAGGATAGCACTGCAGTGATCCTGGCCACCATTGAACAGAGCAAAACCTCCATGCTGGTGAGAATCGATTGCCTTGCAGAAGAATGTAATCTCATTAGAAATGACCTAGATAAGATCAGAGGTAGGCTGACTGAATCGGAATCCAGAATTTCTGCCACTGAAGACCTTATGGCTACTCATACTAACACTATAGCGGACTTGCAACCCACAGTACAACTGCTTGTCGCCAAATCCAATGACGCAGAAAACAGGGCAAGACGCAACAATGTCCGAGTCCTGGGTCTCCCGGAGGGAGATCACCCGGCCGAGTTCGCGGAAGAGTTCAAGGAAACTGCACTATCCCTGGTGCGAAACCCGGGCCCTTCTTTAACTTCAGGGACCGGGACAGGATCCTTTCCGAAGCCCGCAAACATCCCTCACTTCCATACGTCAACTCCTCGGTCCTACTGTTCCTCTTACGCTGCAGCTCAGCTGAGAAATCCGGGAAGTCCTTTAATGAGGTCCGTAGGCGTCTACGTGAAAAAGACATTAAATACAGCCTGTTGTACCCCAGACGTCTCCGGGTCCCTCACAATGGCTTGGTCAGGTTCTTCGACTCCCCGGCCGATGCGGATAACTGGCTGGACACCCTGCGTTAGGCACAGTAAGCTGTTCCTCACTACAAGTTTCTTTAAGAAAGTTGCCTTAAAGATGCCATTTTTCCTCCAGATACACGCATTAAGGAGTTGTTTATTCAGTCATCAGTCTTTGGTTGTCTAGCCCTCTGGTCTCACAACCTACTTTGCTGCAGGTTGACTCCTAAGTTTCTCACACAAGCCATACCTGCCTTTTCGGATGGGCTACTGGATGTATGTTTTCTTCTAGATCAGGGATATGCAATTAGCGGACCTCCAGCTGTTGCAAAACTACAAGTCCCATCATGCTTCTGCCTCTGGGTGTTATGCTTGTGGCTGTCAGAGTCTTGCTATGGCTCATCTGGAGGTCCGCTATTTGCATATCCCCGTTCTAAATCCTTCTACTCCGGAGCTACCTTGTTGGACTCACTGAAGTATCTAACCCCCCCCCCCCCTCAGTTTTTTCGGCCTTTTGAAGAGGCGTCAGCAGTGCTGAATTGCCGCATTCTAGAACTCTTCAAAGAAGTCTGAATATCCATCTGTTAAGGGTTTTAAACTGACTGGCATTGTTGTTGGGGTTGCTGGTCAGTAGGGAGTTCAACAGGTTTTGTGTATTAAACTGGCCATAGTTTGTGTTTTTTTTTTTAATGGTACCTTATGGTCAGTAGGGAATTCATAGGTTACCGTTTTACCTTTTCTTTTTTTGTACGCTCTATATCCACTGAATGATGCTTTTATATCACGTATTTTGTCAATACTCATCATGCTCAGAACCAATTTTTTTTGCATTCCCCCCTGGGTCCCAGGGGGCTGAGTCTCCCCGCACAGGTATTATTACGATGTATCATACTATGTCAATGCCTTCATGGTGTTAAAACTGGTGTCATGGAACATACGGGGTCTCAATGACAAGGTAAAAAGGGCTTTGATGTTTAAATACTTGAATGGTCATAGACCCCATATCTTGTTCCTACAGGAGACCCATCTTCTGGGGAATAGGATTCTAGTGCTGCGTAGACCCTGGGTATAGCATTCTTTTCATGCAACGTACTGCAGTTATGCAGGGGATGTGGCCATCTTATTGAACAAATCCCTTGCATCTAAGGTTCTACATCTAAACACTCATCAGGAGGGCCTATTCATAATCCTCCTACTTGAGATCAGAGAGGTAGTATATGCTCTAGTGAATGTATATGTTTCTCCTCCCTTTAACCAGCGGATCCTCTACACGATATACGAACATTTAGCTACATTGAAATTCTCCAGACTATACATAGCTGGAGACTTTAATTCTACGTTGGATCCGTCTCTTGAATCGTCCAATCCAAATAGGGTGTATTCACCAGAATTGCTTCAATGGGCACAAGCCTTTAATTACAGAGATCTGGAGATGGAAGCACCAAACCTCTAGGGCTTATACCTTTCACTCCACTACTCACAAATCAGGCTCCAGGATCGATCGTGTCTTTTGGAACACCTGTGCCCTGGCAGCGGTGAGGGGGGTCTCGTACTTGCCTGCGGGCCTCTCTGACCATGCCCCTCTAGAGGTCACCTTGGGGTTGTCGGACACCAGAGGTCGAGACTGTTGGCGCTTAGCAGCCAAATGGTTGCAGGACCCTAGGGTGGGGGAGGCGGTCTCATAAACTACAACAATACTGGGAGACGAATGAGGATTCAGCCTCAGCGCAGGTAGTCTGGGAAGCCTTTAAGGCCAACACCAGGGTAGAATACATTTCGGCTATCAAAGCAGTTTGTTTCCTGGATGACCCATCAGGTCCAGTTACTTGAGGGCGAGGCTAAGGCCGGAGGCTTTTTCTGGCTCCCCGTCTTTAGATCACTTCAGCCAGCTAGCTGAGGCAAGAAGAGCATTGTCTCTACAC
This sequence comes from Rana temporaria, assembly GCF_905171775.1. Classification (NCBI taxonomy): domain Eukaryota; kingdom Metazoa; phylum Chordata; class Amphibia; order Anura; family Ranidae; genus Rana; species Rana temporaria. The sequence goes on along the minus strand of NC_053494.1, from coordinate 87,788,753 downwards.
CTTGCCTCGGCCACACATTTAGATCTAAATTCACTGGCAGGGAGGATCTTTGAGTCTGGGGACAAAAACAGCAAACGCCTGGCAAATCTAGTTGCGGACTCTAAAATGCAGACAATAGTGTCAGAAATCTGTGGTTTGGATGGTCAGGTAATCTCTGCTCCTGAGCCAATTCTAAACTAATTCAGATCCTTCTATGAAAATGTATACAGGGCAACCCCTGGCTGGCCTGAAGACCGGCATAGTGAATTTTTTACAGTCCTTGCATCTACCCACCCACTCTTTCGCAGGAGGATCTTGAGTTTTTGGACAAAGATTTTACCGCAGAGGAGGCGATCTGCTCATTTCTCAGCGGTAAAACACCGGGACCAGACGACCTACCTGGTGAATGGTACAGAATGTATGCCTCAATTGCACCAAAACTGTTGAAGGTCTTTTCTGAATGTAAAGGAAAAATGTCCCTGTGTCCTATGTATCAGGCACGTATAGTCCTCATCCGTAAGCCCGTCTCTGGTTAATATAGACCAGACTGGTTTCATGCCAGGGAAATCAACAGATATAAATTTACGTAGGAGTGTTTACACATATTCAGCTTCCTTCCACTGAGTCCTCCACTAGAGTAATGGTTACACAACATTGAAAAGGTGTTTGATTCAGTGGCGTGGCCTTTTAGGTCTTCGGTTCTAGAGGTCATGGGTTTCGGAGATGGATTTCGTAGGTGGATTGACACTTTATACAAAGACCCGACAGCACAGATAAAACTTAATGGTACTCTATCAGCACCCTTTCGTGTTGGAAGAGGTACAAGGCAAGGTTGCCCTCCGTCGCCAGCTCTTTGCTCTGGTGATGGAGCCACTTGCCTCGGCCCTCAGACAAGCAGACAGGGTAAGGGGCATACAAGTGGGTTCCATACACGAGAAAGTTGCCTTATACGCAGATGACCTTATTCTTTTCTTAAATGACCCTGCCCAGTCCCTTCAGGAGATGCTGGACATTCTATCCAATTTCACTAGCTGCTCAGGACTCAAGATAAACTGGGACAAATCCCAAATTTTACTGAAAGATAATGCCACGAAGGATGTAGCAGATCCCAACCTCCCTTTACTATGGACAGACAAGATCTCCACATCTACCTCTGACTACCATACCCTTAACTTAGAGCCACTAATACAACTGACGAGAGCAAGACTGAAGGCGTGGGCACATCTCCCCCTCTCTCTAATCGGGAGAATTTATCTATTCAAGATATAGCTTCTACCTGCTTTTCTCTATGTTCTCAGACAAGCCCCGCCTGGATCCCCAAAAAAGTATTTCGCCTGATAAACACCATTTTACTGTCTTTTCTTTGGGGCACCGATCACCCCAAGATTTAGGCTGACAGTGCTACAGAGACCTTGGGGAGAGGGAGGTCTGGCTTGTTCTGACCTCCATTCCTATTTTGTTGCTGCCCTGTTATCCCATGCCCACAACTGGATGACTCCAACGCAGCGGTGGTCCTGGAAGCAGCAAGTCTGGGGTCTTATGAGGCACTATGGAACCTACTTTACCGGGGTCCTAGAGCTCCCTTCCCCCTTACAACGGCAATGAGAGCGGTCCTGAAGGCATGGTTGGTGGAAAATTCTATGCGCCCCATGCCTGGACATATCTCCCCACATAACCCCCTTTGGTTTAACCCGCAACTGTCAGAATTTGGGTCCATACCGATTCCAGTGTGTGGGCATGCAAGGGCATCAAATATGTGAGTCAGATCTGTACTGAGGGCGGACTACAGACATTTGATAGATTGAAACAATATAACCTACCTAATTCACATTTGTTTAGGTTTTTACAGCTTAGAAACGCCTTTAACACTCAGTTTGAAAATGCACAGGTGGCCTTTTACATCTCAAACCTGGAGACTCTGCTCAGGGATGAAGCTCTACTTTAAATCTTTATCCACCATATATAAAACATCACTTCCTTACATTCACACGGGCCTTGAAAACCTTAAGGCAAAGTGGGTGGTCGATTTCCCTACACTAGATACAGAAGATTGGGAGGAAATGTGGGACTGTCCCTTTTCACAGCTAATATCGGCTAGAGCAGGGTTTGACAAATTTGCTTGGAATCTAGGAGCCAGCCAAAAAAGTTAGAAGCCAGAAAAGGTGCCCCGTCGAGCTCACGCGCAGAAGCATACGCGAGTAGCGCCCGCATATGTAAACGGTATTTAAACCACACATGTGCGATATCGCTGCGATCGTTAAGAGCGAGAGCAATAATTCTAGCCCTATACCTCCTGTAACTCAAAACATGCAACCTGTAGATTTTTTTTAAACATCGCCTATGGAGAATTTAAAGGGTAAAAGTTTGTCGGCATTCCACGAGCGGACGCAATTTTGAAGCGTGACATGTTGGGTATCAATTTACTAGGCGTAACATTGTCTTTCACAATATTAAAAAAAATTGGGATAACTTTACTGTTGTCTTGTTTTTTTTTTTTTTATTAAAAAAAAAAAGTGTAATTTTTTCCCCAAAGAAGTGCGCTTGCAAGACCACTGCGCAAATACGGCGTAACAGAAAGTATCGCAACGATCGCCATTTTATTCTCTATATATATATATATATATATATATATATATATATATATATATATATAAATATATTGTTTGGGGGTTCTAATTAGAGGGAAGAGCTTGGGACTTTACAAGGCCCGCCGCGAGGTGGGGGCGCACGGAGACACAGGATCCTGTGCCTTGTAGGCCGCAAAGCCGCAGCCTCAATTACCGGCGGGGGTCAGGTCACAATTTGTCGCAATTGTGACCTGGCGCCCGGATAGTGTCAACCCCTGGGCTAGAGATTGATTAGTGCAATTCAAAATACTACATCAAGCGTATTACACGCCCATGCGCCTACACAAAATATATCCATCAATCCCAGCTTCTTGTTGGAGATGCGACTCGCCCTCAGTGGATTTCATTCATATTTTTTGGAACTGTCCTCAGATTAAAGTCTTTTGGGCGGAGGTTACCACTTTTATTTTGACTGTCACCACCATTCCTGTGCCATTGTCAGTGGAGGTATGTCTGTTGGGACTTGTAGAACTGCTGGCCTCTCGCCGGGCAAGCAGAACCCTACTAGGATTATTACTTTATTTTGCACATAAGTCTGTAGTACTCCGATGGAAGGCTTCGTCCGCACCCTCAACAAATTTTTGAAAGAGGTTAGTGAACTCGGCTTTGCCACTATACAAGGCTACTTACCGGTCACGTGGCTGTGCTAAGAAATTCCATAAAATACGGGACATCTGGACAGAATCCCTGTCTACTAATGCAGACTCTATGGACGATTAGTAATGCTCTATTAATTACCTGTAACGGCTCAAGTGGCATCTCTGAACTTATAGGCTTCCTTGGTCAATAGTTATGGGGAGAGGGGGGGGAAATGTGTATATGTGATGTGTATTTCATTTCGTAAATAATTACAATAAACGATGTGGAGTGAGTATCTGTGGACATAGAATACTCTAGATAATCTTCACAGGTGGTTGAGTGTACAGTAGTTTAGTTTATTATTTTAGTTGTGTGTGACTGAGCCTGGGTATGCCCAATAGGCTCTGTATTGTATTGTTTTGTTTTACCTTGAAAACTTAAAAAAAATAAAATGGAATTATACTTGCCTCCCTCCAGTGATAGGACATCCCTAAGCAACATCTTCACCTGGTCTTTCACTAAGTTCCAGACATTCAGGTGTAATGCCCATGCACACATAGGAGTGCATTCATCCTGGCAGATGTTAAAAGTGTACACTGAGCTGTGCAGCTCTATGTACACTATGAAGAGGATTGTGGAAAAGAACGTGAAAAGCCTTCATTTCAGAAGAGGTTAACCTCTTGACCACCGCCCCATGTCAAAAAGACGTCCTCTTTTTAAAGTTGAATATCTCGATAACGGCAGCAGCTGCTGCCACAACCGAGATATTCATCTTTTCAGGGGGCGGTGGTGTACACGATAACGGCGGTCTCCGCGGTGGATTTGCCGCGAGATCGCCGTTATCGGTGGCGGGAGAGGGGGGCCCCCCCCTCCCGCCGCTCTCCCGCGCCCTCCGCCGCTTACCGGAGCCATCGGTATTACAAGGGATGTTTACATTCCTTGTAATAGGAATAAAAGTGATCAATTTTTTTTTTTTTTTTTTTTATTTCAGTGTAAAAAAATTATAAAACGAAATAAAAATAAATAAGAAAACCCCCAAAAAAATTTTTAAAGCGCCTCGTCCCGACGAGCTCGCGCGCAGAAGCATACGCGAGTAGCGCCCGCATATGAAAACGGTATTCAAACCACACAAGTGAGGTATCGCCGCGATCGTTAGAGTGAGAGCAATAATTCTAGCCCTAGACCTACTCTGCAACTCAAAAAATGCAACCTGTAGAATTTTTTAAACGTCGCCTATCGAGATTTTTAAGGCTAAAAGTTTGACGCCATGCCACGAGCGGGCGCAATTTTTAAGCGTGACATGTTGGGTATCATTTTACTCGGCGTAACATTATCTTTCACAATATATAAAAAAATTGGGCAAAATGTATTGTTGTCTTATTTAATTAAAAAAACAGATTTTTATCCAAAAAAAGTGCGCTTGTAAGACCGCTGCGCAAATACGGTGTGACAAAAAGTATTGCAATGACTGCCATTTTATTCCCTAGGATGTCTGCTAAAAAAAAAAATATATAATGTTTGGGGGTTCTGATTAATTTTCTAGCAACAAAAATTGTGATTTTCACATGAAGGAGAGAAGTGCCAGAATTAACCCGGTGGGCAAGTGGTTAAAAAAAAAAAAAAAAAAAAAAAAACATTTTCTATTGCATTTACTTCCTTGCATCCTGCGATACGTATTCACTGCCGTGTCACAGATTACCAGAGCCTGCCTTCTAAATTACATAGTTGCTGGGGGAGGGAGGTGGGGGGTGTTTAAGGAGGCATGGTCATTACAGGAATAATTGCTTGCCAGCTTCCTCCTGGTAATAAGTACATGTATCCAGGGTGTTCACACATATAGAAATGATAACTTGGTTCAATCTGGTAAGAAACGTGTTAAATGTTAGCACAGAAGTAAACTTTTTTTTGCAATACAGATGAGAATTGTGAAATGTATAAATGCATTGTGGGACGTTTGGCGGGCCAAACAAACGGTCGAATGCCCCGATAATTCAGGTCTTTACTGAACACCCAATGTGAGGGTCGAATTTAGGCATGGCCAAAACTGTTTGCCCAACCCTAGCTATAATGTTCAAGCCCTTCTTCAGGTAGGAACAAGCATACGTCTTTTACATTTATATAGAAAACACTGTACTTAAATATATGGCAAAACAAGTCCTAAATAAAATGGTAGAGCACAGAACATTTCATAAATTGAACACAAAAAATAATAAAAGTGTGTGGTGAAAACAGACGATCCACTACAAATGATAGCTTAATAATCCCCTTTCCTACTGCAGCCCAATCCAAAAAAAAAAAAAAGCCACGGGAAACAAATGCCGACTGGCAAATTCCATAAAAATGCCCATGAACTCTGGTCAACTAATGACTGGATTACACAACAAAAAGTTAAAATGCAGATTCATGGGATTACATTGTATCAGCTAGAATGTGCTATTGTAGGAAAACTACATCAACACAAACAGACTTGTCCAAAAAATAACCCTCTTTGTTCTGCATAATGTTTGCCAATAATAATGCTACTAATATTTATAGCAGCCAATTTTTTTTTTTAAATCAAATAAAAAAATAAAATAAAAAAATATAATAATAATAATAAAAAAAAGTGTTTTTTCAAGCATTTTTAACCACTTTAATACCACCTTCCTGCCCAAGCCAATTTTTAGCTTTGAGCGCTGTCACAATTTGAATTTTGTTCCCACAAATGAGCTTTTTTTGGTGGCATTCAATTATCTCTGCGTTTTTTTTTTTTTTTGCACAAAAAATAAATAAAAAAAAAAAAAAAGCGAAAATTTGGAAAAAAAAACCCCCCGAAGTTTCTTTATTTCTTTTAATTTTTTTTTTGTAAATAAGTACCTTTTCTTCTGCACTGACGGGCACCGATGACACTGGTGGGTGGCATTGCTTGGCATCACAAATTTTGTTTGTGCCATGATGGAGCCAGTCAGTGCCCAGATTGGCATATGTTATCCATACATTTGTACAGGTGGATGGCCATGGGGGACTTACCTGGCCATCCGCATGTTAGGTGCTTCCCTGGTGGTCCTGGGTGGCATCCTGGTGGTCCAGTGTGGGCATCCAAGGGGGGCTGTGCTGATATAGTCAGCGCAACCCCCCCCCCCCCCCCCATCAGGAGAGCCGCTAATCAGCTCTCCTCGCGTCTGTCAGACGCGAGTGAGGAAAAGCTGATCAACGACTCTTCCTGTTTACATCATGATTGGACACGGCTGATCACTGGGTAAAGAGCCGGAGGATCTTTACCGAGATCGGTGGTGAGGGGTGTCAGACTAACATACCGCACCACTGCGATGCGCGCCCCCACGGGGGCGCGGCAGCTGTTATCCTGCTGGACGTCCAGTCAGAATAACTGAACCACTTCCCGGACGTCAATCTGCTATTGACTATACACTTATTGCAATTTTTTTTTTACCAAAGAGATGTAGAAAAATACATATTGGCCTAATCTGAGGAACATTTTTTTTTATTGGGATATTTACTATAGCAAAAGATAGTCTTTTCAAAATTGTTGCTTGTCATGGATCTTGAGATATTAAAGTGTTTCTACTTGACATCTGTTACACAGGAGAGGGACATTCAATGCAAGGACACCGGTTATTGAAATGCTAAGTGGAACCAGCTAGAGAAATACCTTTTATTGTGTTCTGCAGGTTAAGAGCGGGTGTCGGAGACGCTCCGTCTGGCTAAAAACTATGGATTGAAGGTTAATTGAATCTAGATGTATGTGTTTATTGTTCTAAAGGTCAGAAGCCTCCTGTCAGCTGTATTGAATTAGCATTCTATTGTCTAAAGCAATGTAACCTCTCAGAGGTAGTAATTAAGTAGACCGGGTTATTGTGTACATTGATTACCCCCTGGGGCTTCTGTCTCAATACACAAGTGTTTCTATCCAAGCTATTGGACCAATCCCTGTTGACAATTTCAAGTCCTCATTTGCATGGTCAAGGAGGACTTGAGTGAAGACTGGATATACTTTACAATTGACCAATAGGAAAGCGGTTGTTGGGAGTGGGATGTTCCAAATTCTGTATAAAAGTGTGCTGTGTACTTGAAAATAAAGAGTCCTGCTTGAACTTACATACAGCCTGCCTGGTGTTTGTTCTTAATGGGTCTGAATGGCACATAGCTGTAGTTCGGACCCCGGAACCTTGGATGACTGGACCATCAGACGCTGCAATCTGCAAGCTGACTCACTGGTAGCAGAGGAGTGTCGGGAGAGCAGGACCTGGGCGAGGAAGGATCTCGTCACATTGGTTGGCAGCGGTGGGATTTGCTCTCCAGTTACTGGGACAACTCCAAACCACCACCATGAATGACCAGCTATGCAGCCTGGAGGAGAACCATGCTAAAAGACTTGCTTGAGAGCCGTGGAGGGACCGGTGGGAAGAACAAGGCCACCCTGATCAGTGCGCTAGCCGAGATGGATCAGAGGGATGGTGATGCAGGACCCCGGTCAGTTGAAGACTTGTTCCAGCAGCGAGTTCAACAGCGGTTGGCATTATATGGTGCGAACCCATCAGAGACCGCCATACAGAATACCATTAGAGACCTCCAGCGGCAGGATGAGAGAGAACGAGAGCGACAACAGAGAGAACGAGAGCGGCAACAGGAGCTGAGAATTGCAGAAATACGGCGATCGGTGACAACACCTAAAGAAGCAGCACCAAATGAAAGAAGAGGAGAGGTACAGATATCAGTAACCATTGAAGAGGAATTCAGAAGGAGGTTGCGAGAGAAGCAGATACAGCGCAGAGGACCAGTATCAGAGGAGGTCCTGCTTGGATGGTCTGATTCGATCCGCTGCGAACTCTGGAAAGAAGCGCTAGCCCGCGAGCAGCGACACCAGGGAAAAGCTCTCCCCTCCATCCATGTAAGGTACTGGTCACAGTATGAAGTACGGATGCTGTTATTGGGGGAACAACCAAAGCAGGAGTGGACAGCAGAGTTAAGCAGGCTGATCCGGGAAGAGATGCGGTTGGACGAGAGCTACAGAGCCCTCCGGTGGTATGTAGTCCAAGAGTGCCCGTGGTCAGCGGATGACAGCCCCACGGAAGGCTTTGACTATGATGGCCTGGGATTGTTGTATTGGAGGATGTCCAGGGATCCCAACTTTGGGAGCGATCGGGAGTGGCGTTGGGAGGAAATAATGGAGCACAGAGAGCGAAGACTGAATGTCCCGGAAGTGCACTGGTTACAGGAAGATTTGGAATTCCTGGCCGCTCAGGAATGGGAACTGGAAATCGCCTACAAACAGCTGCTAGACTCCGCTCAGCAGCAGGGTGAGGTTCCCTTTACCTGGGACTATGAGGAAATATCAGCTGACAGTGATGAAATCCTGGCTGATGAATCAGCAGTGGAAAATCGGGAGCTTGCCATTCCCAAAGCTGAAGTGCTGACCGCAGGGCCGAGCTCTGCTAACCTCTGCTCAGTACCCATAGCATCTTCTGGGTTCCATGGACAGGAGATGGTGAACCTCTATCCCCAGACACCAGTTGTAGAGACAGGGGATTTGATAGACTTTTCTGCTGAGGAAGAACAACCTGGGGAGCCTCCAACAGAAGAGCTGGTATCAGGGCCAAACTTCACTGTGCTCTGCCCAGCACCAAGGACAGTATTTGTGGAGTTACAAGGAACTTCCCCAGCTGAAGCGCTGGTCACAGGACAGAGGGATCAAGACCTCTGCCCCACCCCCGTGGCAGTTCCGGAGGCTCAGGGTGAGAAGATGGTAATCACTCCCCAGCCACAGATTACAGAGTGTATGGACTGTTCAGAGGATGTTATGGATTATGCACCCCCAGCAGAAGTGCTGGCAACAGGGCAGAATGCTAGCCATCTCTGCCCAGCACTGGGACCAACTGTGGAGTTCCAGGGAGCCGGGGCGGTTGGCCCCCCTCCCCAGCAACAAGCTGAGGTGGTAAAGCTCGTACTCCCAGCTGAATCACTGGCAGCAGGACAGGATGCTACTGGCGGCTGCACCCCACTACAGCTTGAGCGGATATCGGTGGATGGGACTGTGGTCTCCACTCACAGCAACCCAGCGGAAGAGCTGGCAACAGAGCAGAGTGCCCCAGGCCTCTGCTCTCAACTAACAGGAGAGGGGGTTCCTGTGGTAGTGGATGGGACTCCGATCTCCACGGACACAACCCCAGAACATGGTGCGGCACTGAGACAGGAGGATGTCGGCTTTGCTTTGCAAGCACCGGGGGATTTTTACCTAGCATCAGTGGATGGGACTGCAGTCTCCACTGGTATACCCCAGGAATGGTGGCCAGTTGGCCCAGATTCCCAACGGCATGATGAACTGAGCCCAGCCACCCTGTCTTCTCTCCAGCGGCTGAAAGGACTCCAGGGAGAAGGGCCAGTCCAGGCCTCTCCCCAGCGGCAGGCGTGTTCTCTGAGAGAGGCAGAGATTGGCTGGGTGAGTAATCCTCTGTTTGGGACAAGTTATCTGGGGTACTGGGTGGGTACCGGAATTGGGGTCTCTCCCAGTGTTCGTCTCCTGCCAAAGGGGGAGATGTGTGACAGACCTAGCCGGGACAGGGGCTTTTGGAGAGGACTGAATGCAAGCCTCTTGCCGTCCGATTATGGGCCAGGACCTCAAAACAGGAAGGCAGATGGGTCATCCCAGCAGACAGTCCTGGAACTTTAAGACTATTTTTCCAACATCCTCGAGTTGACCCGTTTGGGTCCCACTGCGGCTGTTGGACTGTTTCCCAGGGGAAGTAATGTCATGGATCTTGAGATATTAAAGTGTTTCTACTTGACATCTGTTACACAGGAGAGGGACATTCAATGCAAGGACACCGGTTATTGAAATGCTAAGTGGAACCAGCTAGAGAAATACCTTTTATTGTGTTCTGCAGGTTAAGAGCGGGTGTCGGAGACGCTCCGTCTGGCTAAAAACTATGGATTGAAGGTTAATTGAATCTAGATGTATGTGTTTATTGTTCTAAAGGTCAGAAGCCTCCTGTCAGCTGTATTGAATTAGCATTCTATTGTCTAAAGCAATGTAACCTCTCAGAGGTAGTAATTAAGTAGACCGGGTTATTGTGTACATTGATTACCCCCTGGGGCTTCTGTCTCAATACACAAGTGTTTCTATCCAAGCTATTGGACCAATCCCTGTTGACAATTTCAAGTCCTCATTTGCATGGTCAAGGAGGACTTGAGTGAAGACTGGATATACTTTACAATTGACCAATAGGAAAGCGGTTGTTGGGAGTGGGATGTTCCAAATTCTGTATAAAAGTGTGCTGTGCATTTGAAAATAAAGAGTCCTGTTGGAACTTACATACAGCCTGCCTGGTGTTTGTTCTCAATGGGTCCGAATGGCACATAGCTGTAATTCGGATCCCGGAACCTTGGATGACTGGACCATCAGACGTTGCAATCTGCAAGCTGACTCACTGGTAGCAGAGGAGTGTCGGGAGAGCAGGACCTGGGCGAGAAAGGATCTCGTCACATTGCTCTTTATGTTTATAGCACAAAAAAAAAAAAAACGCAGAGGTGATCAAATACCACCAAAAGAAAGCTTCATTTGTGGGGGTGGGAGGGGGGCTAAAAAGTAAAAAGAAAGGATGTCAATTTTGTTTGGGTACATCGCATGACAATGTGCAATTGTCAGTTAAAGCGACGCAGTGCCGTATCGCAAAAAATGGCCCAGTCATTGAACAGCCAAATCTTCTGGTTAAATCAATATGCACCAGAGTTTATATTCCAGATTACCAATTCTTAGATGTGATGGCTGTACAAGTTTACTTTAAGGTTTTTCTTCCATTTTCATCTCACTTCCACTTCCTATGGGGGCATTAGTGAGGGTTCGCTCCTGAGCTGGGCGGTTTGCACCTATTCAGACACACGGCCCGGTCTGTGAAAATCGGGAGAGGAGCTGCTGCAAATGAGCACAGCGCAAAAACCTTTTACATTTACGCAGATAAAAGACAGGCAAAGGAGGGCACACCCATCTAAATGTAGGCTGTTTAATAAAGGAAATAAAAACAATGCACTCACTGCCTGTAGTAAAAAAAAAAAAAAAAAAACACAAGCATGTCTAATGTAGAAAAAAGTCTCCAGGTTGCAGACACCCCTTTGCAGAGTTCGACAGGCAAGTGACCAGACTGGTGTGCAGAGGTCAGCAGGTAACTGCAGAGTTTGGCCAACAAACCGCTGGAGAGCTATACCAGAAGACTATCAGGCTGCAGCATGGAACACAAGCCATGGTAGGGAGGCTTCCAGAATCACTCCCTAGCCTCTGTGACCTTGTTCACTGACATCCCAGCTGTTACTGCACAGATAAGGAAAAAATCATTGGAGTAACGCATCGTTTTCCTTATAGATTGGTTCTCCTCCCCCCACTAAGTTACTTGTCAGCAAAAAAGGATCTCACTTTGTTGCATAAAAACGGGAATGGAAATAAATGCTATATAAATGGTGGAGTATGGTGACCATGAATAACCTCCCCTCACAACTACATCTTGCCAATGACTGGTCATGACATAAACTCATCGGCCACTTTATTAGGTACACCTGTTCAATTGCTTGGTAATACAAATTGCTAATCAGTCAATCATATGGCAACAACTAAAAGGCATTTAGGCATCTAGGAGTGGTGAAGACGACATGCTGAAGTTCAAACCGAGCATCAGAATGGGGAATAAAGAGTATTTAACCACTTCCCGACGGCCGTACGACTATATACGGCCACAGGGTGGCTCTACTTCTCTGGGACGCCGTCTTTTTACGGCCACCCCTTTCCTCGTTCCCTGCGCGCACTCCCGAGCGAGCAGCGTGGAACTTCTGTGCTGGCCATGTCCATTGGACACAGCCAATCACAGATCGCCGTGAACGGCCAATCGGAGTGGCCGTTTGGTAGGCGATCTGTGCGGCCAATGAGAGATGATCTCATATGTAAACATATATAAAACAAAGTTTTATTAATTTTTTTTTATTAATCAAATCAAGTGGCTGGATAGTAGCAGCAGGCATAAACATCAGGAACAGGATCTTTACCAGTTCAAAAATACAAACCACATTATTTGGTTGTTTTAGAACAAAAACAAAGCTTATCTATAATGAACCAAAAACTGCTTTCTCCTTTGTGTGCTTATCTGCTGCTGAAGATAGGGCAGTGGGAGGATCCAGGAAGGGGCATTTATTCTAAAACATGATTTTCCTAGGAGAATCCCATAGTCAAGTTTAAGCTAACAATCGGAGTTTACAAGTTTTTATAGCCTTAGCTAAATGACAGCAGTTTTTCCAATGGTTTACAGCTTCAGTCTTGAACTATTGGCCCTCCATTCCCTTCACTTATACAAGTGTCTCACTCTCTAGTCCTGCAAAAAACATATTTATTTAATCCCTTATCAGTGAGAGGCTAGGTTACCCATGGGTGCTGCGTTCCCTGTAAAAGCAGAACACAACACTATGGAAAGTATAAGTATTGCAGCTCCTAATTGTGCGTTGCGTGCCATATAGTGAAGCACATGAAAAGCATGCTTCTTCACGGTCACTTAACGTGTTCGTTTTGCGGTTACGTGAGGCACTGCATGCATTGGTCTTTATTCTTACAGTAGAGAAGTCATTAATTATAACTTTTTGTGAATTGGGACATTTAAACTTGCTTTTTTTTTTTTTTTATTCCAATCTAAATTTAGTAGGAGTCGGTGCATTGTTTGCCGACTCCAGGTACCCAAAATTTCCCTTGACTACGACTCCACAGCCCTGGTTCACATCCATGATTTTTTCAGCTGCTGCGTACTTGTAAAGGGCGAGGACTTTTTTTAACGCAAAACGGTGCTATTTTTTTTTTTTTTTTTGTTCAATATACTTCAATGGAAAAGCTGCAGAAAAGCATGTAATGTGTTTTTGCGGCAAAATTGTGTTTTGTAATCTGCCCAACAAATTAAAAAAAAAAAAAAAAGCATTTTTTTGGGCCAAAGGCCATTATCCGATTAATCGAAACAATAATCGGCCAACTAATAGATTATGAAAATAATCGTTAGTTGCAGCCCTATAAGCAACCCAATTTGTGGAATGGTTGTTGGTGCCAGACAGGCTGGTCCGAGTATTTAAAAAAACTGCTGATCTACTGTGATACACACACACACACACACCTCGGGTTTACAGAGAATTTTCTGAAAGAGAGAAAATATCCAATGAGTGGCAGTTGTGTGGACGAAAATGCCTTGTTGATGTCAGTGGAAAATAGGCAGACTGGTTGGAGATGAGAGAAAGGCAAACAGGAACTCAAATAACCACTAGTTACAACCAAGGTATGCAGAATACCATCTCTGAAGGCACAACAGTTTGAATTTGAAGCAGATGGGCTACAGCAGCAGAAGACCACATTGGGTGCCACCCCTACTCGCTTAGAATAGAAAACTGAGGCTACAATTGGCACAGGCTCCCCAAAATTGGACAATAGAAGGATTGGAAAAGGGTTGCCTGGTCTGAGGAGTCTTGATTTCAGCTGCGACATTCAGATGTTAGGGTCAGGATTTGGTGTAAACATGAAAGCATGGATTCATCCTGCCTTGTATCAACGGTTCAGGCGGGTGGTGTAATGGAGCGGGGGGGATATTTTCTTGACACACTTTGGGCTCCTTCGTTCCAATTGAGCATCATTTAAACACTACGACCTACCTGAGTATTGTTGCTGACCATATCCATCCCTTTACGACTACAGTGTACCCATCTTCGGAACATGGGTAGTTCATTGAATCTTCCTGTCAACAAGTATCAGCTTGGCCCTACGGGGTGCAAGGGTAAGCCGGTACCCCCAACCATGTGCAGGAGACCTGCATGGCATCGCCGATCGCTGGTGCAATACTTTACAGGCTCCTACTACAATTTTTTTTTATAAATGCCCATTTTTTTACCTGCAAAAAGATGTGCATTTATTATTGTTTTTGTAAAAAGGCAGTTCTGAAGGTAAAACAGGGGTCAACCCGGTACTAGCAAGATGTACCTAATAAAGTGGCCGGTGAGTATTTGTGTATACAGGGAGTGCAGAATTATTAGGCAAGTTGTATTTTTGAGGATTAATTGTATTATTGAACAACCACCATGTTCTCAATGAACCCAAAAAACTCATTAATATCAAAGCTGAATATTTTTGGAAGTAGTTTTTAGTTTGTTTTTAGTTTTAGCTATTTTAGGGGGATATCTGTGTGTGCAGGTGACTATTACTGTGCATAATTATTAGGCAACTTAACAAAAAAAAAATATATACCCATTTCAATTATTTATTTTTACCAGTGAAACCAATATAACATCTCAACATTCACAAATATACATTTCTGACATTCAAAAACAAAACAAAAACAAATAAGTGACCAATATAACCACCTTTCTTTGCAAGGACACTCAAAAGCCTGCCATCCATGGATTCTGTCAGTGTTTTGATCTGTTCACCATCAACATTGCGTGCAGCAGCAACCACAGCCTCCCAGACACTGTTCAGAGAGGTGTACTGTTTTCCCTCCTTGTAAATCTCACATTTGATGATGGACCACAGGTTCTCAATGGGGTTCAGATCAGGTGAACAAGGAGGCCATGTCATTAGTTTTTCTTCTTTTATACCCTTTCTTGCCAGCCACACTGTGGAGTACTTGGACGCGTGTGATGGAGCATTGTCCTGCATGAAAAATCATGTTTTTCTTGAAGGATGCAGACTTCTTCCTGTACCACTGCTTGAAGAAGGTGTCTTCCAGAAACTGGCAGTAGGACTGGGAGTTGAGCTTGACTCCATCCTCAACCCGAAAAGGCCCCACAAGCTCATCTTTGATGATACCAGCCCAAACCAGTACTCCACCTCCACCTTGCTGGCGTCTGAGTCGGACTGGAGCTCTCTGCCCTTTACCAATCCAGCCACGGGCCCATCCATCTGGCCCATCAAGACTCACTCTCATTTCAGCAGTCCATAAAACCTTAGAAAAATCAGTCTTGAGATATTTCTTGGCCCAGTCTTGACGTTTCAGCTTGTGTGTCTTGTTCAGTGGTGGTCGTCTTTCAGCCTTTCTTACCTTGGCCATGTCTCTGAGTATTGCACACCTTGTGCTTTTGGGCACTCCAGTGATGTTGCAGCTCTGAAATATGGCCAAACTGGTGGCAAGTGGCATCTTGGCAGCTGCACGCTTGACTTTTCTCAGTTCATGGGCAGTTATTTTGCGCCTTGGTTTTTCCACACGCTTCTTGCGACCCTGTTGACTATTTTGAATGAAACGCTTGATTGTTCGATGATCACGCTTCAGAAGCTTTGCAATTTTAAGAGTGCTGCATCCCTCTGCAAGATATCTCACTATTTTTGACTTTTCTGAGCCTGTCAAGTCCTTCTTTTGACCCATTTTGCCAAAGGAAAGGAAGTTGACTAATAATTATGCACACCTGATATAGGGTGTTGATGTCATTAGACCACACACCTTCTCATTACAGAGATGCACATCACCTAATATGCCTAATTGGTAGTAGGCTTTCAAGCCTATACAGCTTGGAGTAAGACAACATGCATAAATAGGATGATGTGGTCAAAATACTAATTTGCCTAATAATTCTGCACTCCCTGTATACACATCGCGTAAAATAAGTATTGAACACATCAGCATTTTTCTAGGTAAATATATTTCTACAGGTGCTTTTGACATGAAAATTTCACCACACCCATGCAATCTATACATACAAAGAAACCAAAGCAAATAAAGTTCAGAAATGAAGTGATGTGTAATAAAATGGAATGACATAGGGAAAAAGTATTGGACCCATGCAAAAAGAGGTGGGGGGGGTTCAAAAAGGCATTGAAAGCCAAGACACCAGCTAAAATCCATTGGTAATTGGAAAGAAAACCTGCCCCTTGTCAGTGCAAATTAATATCAGCTTGTTCCATCTAAACTGATTGTATACATCTCATTATCAAGGTGTCACACAAGAGACATCTCATGATGGGTAAAGGAAATAAGCTCCCTCAAGACCGTTGCAACCCTATTGTTGCAAAACATACTGATGGCATTGGTTACAGAAGGATTTCTAAACTGGAAAGAATATCATTTCACCATAAACCGGCCACAACCAGGTGCTCCTCACAAGATTTCTGACAGAGGAGTGAAAAGAATCAAAAGAGTTTTCCGAGAGCTACAGAAAGACCCATCATTAGCAGGTACAATTGTTTAAAACAAAACAAGCAATGCACTCAACTGCCATGGCCTGTATGTACGGTCACCATGCAAGACTCAATTGCTGAAGGAAAAGCATGTTGAAGCTCAATTAAAGTTTGCAGCAAAACATTTAGGCTGGGTTCACACCGTCCCCACATGCAGCTCACAGCGGGGGTCCGGTGCCGCTTCACCAGTTCAGGTCAGATTTCAGCCCCAATTTTGAGCTGGAATCAAACCTGAAACACACCAAAAAAAAAAAAAAAAGGCACACGTTTTTTCCGAGATATGTGAACCAACTCAATAGAGAGTCAGTCACATTCTTCTGCTATGCGAACTGAATGTGGGGAAACGCGCATTCATTTCGCATGGGTGTGAACCCGGCCTTAGACAAGCCTGTGAAATACTGGAATATAGTCTGGTCCATGGGTCTTCAAACTACGGCCCTTCAGTTGTTCAGGAACTACAATTCCCATCATGCCTAGTCATGTCTGTGAATGTCAGTGTGTTACAATGTCTCATGGGATGTGTAGTTCTACAACAGCTGGAGGGCTTTAGTTTGAGGATCCCTGGTCTGGTCATATGAGACCAAAATTTAACTCTTTGGATGCCATAATACACACCATGTTTGAAGGTCAAATGACACTGCACATCACCTCAAAAACACCAACAGTGAAGTCATGGTGTTCATCATGGTGTTCTGGCAAACTTCAGGTCATTGAAAGAGGGTTGAATATAAAAATGTACCAAGATGTTCTTGATAATAAACTGCTGCCATCTACCAGGATGATGAAGATGAAATAAGGGTGGACATTTCAGCAACACAATAATCCCCAAAGCCAAGGAAACTCTCAATTGGTTTCAAAGAAAGAAAATAAAAGCTGGCTGACTTGAATTCAATAGAAAATCTATAGAAAGAACTAAAGATCAGAGTTCATAAAAGAGGCCCATGGAACCTTCAAGATTTGAAGACAATGTGTGGACGAATGGGCCAAAATCACACCTGAGCAATGCATGCGACTAGTTTCTCCATACAGGAGGCATCTTGAAGAGGTCCTTACCGACAAAGGATTTTTTACAAAGTATTAAATACATTTCAGTTAGAGTGTTCAATACTTTTTCCCTGTGTCATTCCATTTTATTATACAACTTCATTTCTGAACTTATTTGTATGTATGCATTGCATGGGTTACCCTCATGTGGTGAAAAGTTCATGTCAATAGCACCTTTAGGCTGGGTTCACAGTGGCTCAGAGAGGGTCCAGTGCGTTTTCCATTCACTGTTTGTCAGATTTTTGGGCTAAATTTGGACTCGAAACAGTCCAAAAGACACACAGGACTCCAGGTGCAATTTGCATCGAGTCGCTGCGGAGGTGTGAATTTTTTATCCCCCCCACCCCCCCCCCCCCCGCTGTCAGCCGGGAATGCTTTGCCGACAGCAGGGTTGAGTCACTGGTTGTTAGGATGCCAGTGGCTGACGGTTTCTAACAACCAGTGACCAGACATGAAAACACTTGTAAAACCACATAAAAAAATTACATAAGTGTTAAGTTTAACGCAACGCAACACATTTAAAATTGCATATTGTGTTTTTGTGCGCACCCGTTTGACAGGGCCCCAAGTATGCCCATGCTGCGTATGCGAGAAGTATATTGTCAACTTTGTGTGGCAAAAAGGCTTCCAAACACTCACCATGCCTCTTAAAAAATACATTTGGGTGTTTTTACCATCCTGGCACTCCAAATAAAAAAAGGTAGTTAAGAAATTAGATGTGTAATTTTTGGGTGCATAATTGAGTGCAGCAAAATGCTATTTATCCTTTAATTAAATACATTTTTTCCCCTACCTTCAAGAAAGTATTTTAACATTCTAAAAGCATTTCCCACCCAGCTCTTCCTCCTCCACCCTACACTTCCTGTCTGTCCAATCAGTACTTTGTGACATTTTAAGGCCGTGTCCCAAAAAAGACTGCTGCCTTTTCTGAAGGAAAAAATTAAATAAAAATCTAGCTTTACGATCTGTCTTGCCGACACCTCTGGGAACAAATGGTACCAGTTTACAAAACAGGAACAAGATTTATACCAGTCAGCAAAACACTAAGGGCTTTGAGGAAATGGTAATGGACTCAGAAATTTGTCTCCAATAAAAAAATAAATTAAAAAAGTATCATAAGTGACAACCAGCATTGATTTATGAAAAACCGTTCTAGTCAGACCAACCCATTATGTTTCTATGAGGAAGTAAGCAATAAATTGGATGGTGGAAAGTGCAGTGGATGTAGTCCATCTAGATTTTGCTAAGGCATGATATTTTACCTCAAACTTCATAAATGACTCATCTTTTATAAAGCTTACCTTTATGAAACACCTGGGTAAAGTGGTTCTAAACCCTGATGGTACTGCAACATCTAAATAGGGCACGACAGCAGCCAGGGTCACATGGGTTTTACTTTAATCTTTTTCCTGCAGCAGGGCCCACGTGGTGGACGGGCCAAGCTGGATTGGGTCTTATGTCCTATGACGTTGCCTCAGCTTTTCCAGGCCTTACAAAGTAAAACTGAGCTGTCAGTCAAGGATATGATCCACCCACCAATGCCTTCATGCAGATTAGATCCTTGACCGACGGCTCCAATCCATTTTGCCCAGCCTGGGGACCCTTAAAAAAGCTGAGCCGACGCCAGAGGTCAAGTGACCCGCTCCCACTTAGTCCCGCTCCATACCCAGGCCTTAGTGACAACCACTTACTGGATTTCCTCCACATTAAGCCGTGTATAGAAATGGCTTAATTAACCACTTCCTGACAGCCGTACGACTATATACGGCCGCGGGGGGCTTCAAATTCAGTATAAGTCTGAATTTCCCAGAGGGTTTGCGGACCACAAAGATGTGGGAGTAGAAGCCCCTGCCTGTCTCCTCTGTTGGGACTCGAACCACCACCTCTTGTTCCTCCAACTCCTGAAGGGAGGAAAGAAGAGCCGAAGATCTTTCTTTGCATTTTGGCAACTCGGTGACCAGAAGTCTGAATGGGGGGGGGGGGGATTTGAGAATTCCAACCTGTATCCTCGCCTTATGATCCCCAGCACAAACTGATTGCTGGTGATCATTTCCCATTGTGGAAGAAAGGCCCTTCCTCCCACTTTGACCCCCTTCCCTGAGGCTTTTGGGGCTGCTCAGGAGCACGAAAAAGCGCTCCTCCACAACATTTGCCCTTCTGCCCCCCAAATTTTCTTTCCTCACTTCTGGTTTTGTGGCTTCCCCTTTCTTTTGAAAGCGAGATTTCCTTTTGGTCTGCTCCCCAAACTTTCTTTATGGGGGGGGGGGGGGGAAGGCCTTTTTCTTGTCGGCTGTTCGATCTAGAACAGCCTCCAACCCTGGCGCCCAAACAGCAGATCTCCTGTAAGGGGGATTCTGCACAACTTAACTTGTCCCCTTGCCACGTCTTGAGCCATAAGGCCCTTGTAACGGTCAACACCGTTTACGACCTTCCATCAACCCACGACAGCTTATCTGACACTCCAACCAACAGGACCCGATCCATCCCATTTCCCAGAATAACCGAGACACACAGGTCTGGGTTCTGGTTTCAAATGAATGACATCTTTAATGGTATGCTCTCAGGGTTTTATACAGTTCAAGCATGAAAGGAACAAAGACTCTCCACCCCCCTCATCACACACTGGGGCTTCAATACACCTGAGAAGTCAAATTCCACATCTTAGACAGACGTTCTGTCTCCGCATACAGCTTGACAAGTTCCATTCCACATCTTATGTCAATAGAATTCACACAAAGCAGCATCACACAATGAGAGGTCTTTCAGAAGCAGACTCAATTAGCATGTCAACAGTCTACACAGAGAAATGAGTCACTATTGACCGGTTGGGTCAACATTAACCAACAACTTGCAATATCTCAAGATCCTGTAATATGAACTATCAGTAATGTCCCATCTCATGTAATTTCTAATTAATATTTCTCAGTCACCCTATGCCCAAAAGGGACACAGGGTGACCCTAGACACAAGAGTTATTAGTGACGCTGGCACAGGAGTACCCCTCATCCTTCCAAAGTCTGTTTGTCACGGGTCATTCCGTTACAGCCCTCCTTGCCGAATTGGCCAAGGCTGCGGAACGTGCTGACATACATACAGACTCTGCATCCGCTAAATACGCCACCCCATTTAGTTGCGTTGGAAAAGAAGCCAAAATAGTTTCTTTGGGTGCCCCGGCTCAATGTGTGCTTTAAATTTGTGTGAGCCAATGCTCCATGTTGCGAGCTACCACTGTAGCTGCCATGGCAGGCTTTAGGTTCCCTTGTGAAGAATCCCAAGACTTCTTCAGAAGTGAATCCATCCTTCTGTCCATGGGGTCTGAAAGTACCCCCATGTCCTCAAACGCCAAGTCAGTGTGTCTGGACACCTGAGAGAAGGCAGCATCCAGCTTGGGAGTTTTATTCCAAACCAGAGTTTCCTCCTCAGAAAAAGGAAACCTTTGCTTCAACGCATTTGAAAAGAAGGGTTTCCTTTCTGGATCTTGCCATTCCTTTTTGATGGCACTGATCAATACCTTATGGACCGGGAACACTCTTCTCTTTTATTCCCCTAAGCCCATGTATATTCGATCATGGAGCGACAGTGCCTTTTTCTCTTCAGATATCCCCAAAGTAGTGTGGATTGCACCCAAAAGATCCTCCACCTCTTCAAGGGAAAGTTTATAGCGGGAGGTTCTGGAAGGTCCCCCCTCCATCCCTTCGCCCTCTGACTCCCCCTGGGAGTCAGAAGCGGCACTGTCTGTTCCTTCCTCAGCGTCCTCTCCAAAGTCCCCTGGATTCTCTCTGCTTACCGAGGGAATTACCACTGGACTAGGTGGAACCGTCAGTTGCGCTGGAGAAGGGCTGCTCTGTGGCAAATGAAAGGTAGTAAAGATGTCTTTGAATGACTGAAAGGTGCTAGAAAGCTCTTTCATAGATGCTGCCAAATCAGGCCCCTGCTCTGTTTCCCTCTCTTTAATTAGGCCATCTATGCACCGTTTACAGAGAGCCTTATTCCAATGTTCCCCTAAGGAAGTTCTACAGCAGTGAAACTACCAAATAATAGTAAAGAACACCCCCCTAGGGTTCCTTACCTTAGAGTGACTGGTGCTGACGTCTTCCGGAGGTGCACGTGAAGTCTCTACTTCAGACATCCCCGCTGAGGAAACGTGGTCACAACGCCCAGTACCGTCGTCCGTACGACTAAATCAGAGGGCCGCACCAGCCCTGCGTCTGGTCCTATTTCTAATGCTGCGTCTGGGACCGAGAGACGGGCATCCAGCGGAAGTGCCCGCCCCTACCGGAACCGACGTCATCCGGTCCAGCTCCTAGCCGACTGTACTATACAGAGGGCCCGACACGCCGCCTGCAGTGCCACCCCTGGGCAAACAAATAAATGGACCTCCTCGGCTGTACTCTTTCCCCAAGAGACGCCGAGGAACGCACAAACGCAGCCTACCTCGGTATTCAGCTCCCTAGCTGACCGAACTGCTCCTACTGACCTGAGATCCAGAAATGACCAGTTACACTTACCGGTAGCTGGATTTCTACGATGTCTTACAGGACGGCACGCTGAGAGTAGACTGGCCACCTGACAGGAAACACAATCAAAAAAGAGGTTAAAAGGCCCCACCCTTCCCATGTGCCTCAGTTTGTAGATAAGTAACCGCTATTAGAACACGGTCCTAGGACCTAATAAAAAAATAACTCCGAATAGCAGTAAATAACAGGGAGGGAAGTAGGCCTGCCGTCCTGTAAGACATCGTAGAAATCCAGCTACCGGTAAGTGTAACTGGTCATTTCTCCCTCGTCTTCCAGGACGGCACGCTGAGAGAAAAGCAAGCAATCTTTGGGCCTACCTTAGGGCGGGACCACCGTCTGTAGGACCTTCCTACCAAACATCAGATCTTGCGGTGACAGCAGTTCGACTCTGTAATGTCTGACGAACGTATTCTGGCTTGACCAGGTCGCCGCTTTACATATTTGTTCTATGGAAGCTCCTGCTCTTTCTGCCCAGGAGGCTGCCAGTGATCGGGTGGAATGGGCCTTGATAACAGGAACTGGTCTACCCGCTAAGGTGTAGGATAAAGAAATAGCCTGCCTGATCCATCTGGATATAGAAGCTTTTGTTGCCTGCTGACCCTTTTTCTGACCAGAAAAATTAACCAAAAGATGAGGGGAATTCCTAAACTCACTTACCCTCTCTAAATAAATCAAAAGACAACGTCTTACGTCCAAGCAATGAAAAGTAGCCTCCTTCTCATTCTTGGGATCTGCGCAAAACGAAGGGAGGACTACCTCCTGGGATCTGTGGAACTTAGTTGCCACTTTGGGCAGGTACAGAGGATCCTGACTCAGTACCACCCTGTCTTCAAAAACCCGAAGAAAGGGTTCCTTAATGGAAAAAGCATGCATGTCTCCAACTCTTTTGGCAGACGTGATAGCCAACAAAAAAGTAAATTTAAAGGAAAGTAATTTAATTGGAATACTATCTATAGGTTCGAATGGTGCCTTAGATAGCTGATTCAAGACTAGGGAGAGGTCCCAAGGGGGAACTCTAGAGACTTTTATAGGGGAAAGTCTGTCCCTGGCTGTCAGAAACCTCCTAATAAGAGGATCCCCAGAAAGGCTTCTGTCCAAAAAATAGGACAAGGCCGTAACTTGGACTCTCAAGGTCTTAGTGGCTAAGCCTAGTTCCACCCCATCCTGGAGGAAATCCAGGATGACGGGGATGTCAGGGTAGGAGATCCGTTTCGCGGAGCACCAGCGCGAAAAGACCCCCCAGATTCTTGCATAGATGAGTCTGGTGACTTTCTTGCGACTAGCCAACAGGGTTCCTATCACCTTTTCCGAACAGCCTCTCTGCTGCAGGTTCCACCTCTCAAGAGCCATGCCGTCAGGCTGAAGAATTCTGGGTTCGGATGAGAGACCGGCCCCTGCCGCAGAAGACCCGCCCGGGGAGGGAGAGGAAGCGGGGGAGCTAGAGCCCAATGTTTCAGGGTGGGGAACCAGGACCTCTTGGGCCACCAAGGAGCGATTAAAATCAGGTTGGTGTCTGAGGCGTTCCAATTTTTGCAGAACCCTTGGGATGAGATTCAAGGGAGGAAAGGCGTAGGCCAACCGGAATCTCCAGGGTTGAGCCAACGCATCCACCCCCAGTGAACCCTGCTCTCGGGAGAGGGAAAAGAACCTGCTCACCTTTTTGTTCCCCTTGCACGCAAAGAGGTCTACTTCTGGGCGACCGAGCTGTTGGCAAATCCAGCTGAAGGTCTCCGGGCATAATTCCCATTCCCCCTGAAGGATGGGCTGGCGGCTCAGAAAATCGGCCTCCAGATTGAGGGTCCCTCTTATATGGACCGCTAGAAGAGAGGGCACCCTCTGTTCTACCCAACTTAGGATCCTCAGGGAGAGGGCTAGGAGAGAGTGTGACCTGGTGCCCCCCTGCCGGTTGAGAAAGGCGATCGTAGTCGCGTTGTCGGAGAGGACTAGGACCTCTCGGCCCTGAATTCTCTCCTCGAAGGCTTCCAGAGCCTCCCCAACCGCCAATAACTCCCGGTAGTTGGAAGAAGCCCGCCTTTGCTGAGGATTCCAAGAACCCTGGGCTCGAAGTTCCTCCGTATGGGCTCCCCACCCCCAGCTGCTGGCATCTGTAGTGACTTTGATCGGGTTGACCTGACTCCACAGACGACCCTTTAAAAGGTTCTGGGGCCATAGCCACCATTGTAAGGTGTCTTTTACTGGAACCGGGATACTGACCCTGGTATCCAACGTCTCTTCCGTTCCCCCCCAAGATGAGAGAAGGAAGGCCTGCAGGGGCCTTGAGTGGAGTTGTGCCCAAGGAACTGCCGGGATGCACGAAGTCATCCGTCCCAACAACCTCATGATTTCTCTGAAAGAGGAATCTACAGCCGCCACTAGGGACCTGACCGCTGTCATAAGACCCTGTGCTTTGTCTTGGGATAAGACAAGCTTCCTTTCTAGGGAGTCTATAAGAAAACCTAGGTACATCTTCCTTTGTTCTGGAAGGAGAGAAGACTTCTCCCTGTTCACGATCCAACCAAGGGATTCCAGGGTGGTTATGACAGTGGCCAGGTCCAGAAGGAGCTGATCCCGACTCAGGTTGAAGAGCAAAAGGTCGTCCAAGTAAGGGACGAGGGAGATCCCCTTTAAATGTAGAAAAGCCATCACCTCTGCCAGGACCTTCGTAAACACCCTCGGACTGGAAGCCAGTCCGAAGGGGAGGGCCGAGAACTGCCAGTGCTGAACTCCTTGGGCAGAGGTGAGGGCGAATCTGAGGAATCTCTGGTGATCCGGACAAATAGGAACATGAAGGTAAGCATCCCTCAAGTCTATTGTCACCATGAACACGCCTTCTAACAAGAGGCCCCTGAGACTGTACACATTCTCCATACGAAATTTTTTGTATTGAAGATGAACATTTAGGGGTCTGAGATTGATGATCAATCTGAATTTCCCGAGTGGTTTGGGAACGACAAAAATATGGGAGTATACTCCCTGGCCCTCTTGATTTGGAGGGACTGGGACTATGACTCCCTGTTCGGCCAGGCTGGCAACGTTCTGGGAAAGTCCAGCGGCTTTGCGAGGATCGCTTGGTAGGTGTGTGAGGAGAAAAATGGGGGGAGGAAACTGGCGGAATTCTAGCCTGTAACCTTCCCTGATGATCTGAAGGACGTGAGGACTCCTGGTTATCTCCTCCCAAGCGGGAAGGAACCTGGAGAGCCTGCCCCCTACCCTCTCGTCACTTGGGATCCTTTTCACCAGGCTTGGGGCTGGAAAAAAGGATCCCACTCTTTGGCTTATCCTTTCCAAACCCCCAGCGCCTGCCGGGTGCCGATTTCTTCCCTGGGGGGGGGTTTTTCCTCTGGTTGGGACGAAAAAACTTCCCCCTATTTGCTCTAGGTTTGGAGGGAAATTTATTTCCTTTTTCAGAGGATCTCGCTAGGGCCTGATCTAATGCGGTGCCGAACAGGAGGGAACCCTCAAACGGAATCGCACACAAGCGGTTTTTTGACGCAAGGTCGCCCCTCCAAGTTTTCAGCCAGACAGCTCTCCTAGAAGCATTAATAAGTGCTCCAGTCTTGGCTGAAGCGCGAACCGTCTCAATAGCTGCGTCAGCCAAATAGGCTACCGCACTGCCGATCACCTGGAGGGACTCTTGAGTTTCTCTAGACTTGGAAGAACTTGCTAGATGATCTAACAGCCTGGAAGTCCAAGCGGCGGTGTTCCTTGCGACGCATGCTGAAGCTAACGCAGGACCCAAAGCGGCTGCATTGGCTTCCCAGGCTCTACGGAGGGAGGTATCAGCACGCCTATCCATGGCATCCCTTAAACTCCCTGCATCCTCAAAAGAGAGATCGGATTGTCTAGAGACCTGAGCTAAAGATGCGTCAAGACGAGGAACTTTAAAAAAGGTATCCTCCACCTCATCTTTAAAGGGGCAGCGGCGTTTCCAGGTCTTAAACTTGGGAAGTTTCTTTTCTGGCTCAGCCCATTCCCTCCGGATAATATCCTTGAGGGATTGATGCACTGGGATAGTCTTAGACTGAGGCTTAATTAAACCCAAATACATCCTGTCCTGGGCTGAAACCTGCTCCGCTGGATGTTGGATCTGCTCAGAGGCGTAAATGGCTGCGAGAAGACCCTCCATATCATCTGCGGAAAATATATATTTCCCAGACCTGGCATCCTCGTCCTCTTCCTCCGCCTGGCTTTCCACCAGGCCCTCGTCCTGAAGAGTGACCTCAGAATCCTCGGAGTCAGAGGAAGGAGCCTTCCTAGTTCGCTGGCGGGCCAGCCGCGCAGAAGTGGATCCCTCCTGGGACGAAGGACCAGGCACAGGGGGATCAGACTCCCTACTTTTCAAGGAAGATTTAAAATCCTTGAGAGTGGCGAGCATTTCTGACTGCACAGAGAGAAAATCCTTCATGATTTGCGAGGTCTCTTTCCCAGCTAGTTTAAGGATACACTTGGAGCAAAAGGGTTTGCTATAGTCTGTCGGGAGCTTATCATTACAATTCCCACATTTCTTAATTTTTTTAAGGGGTTTAGTAGATCTACTGGCTTCCCCCTGGGCAGAAGGGTCCTCTCCTAAAACATAATGTAAAATAGAAAGGCCCATTAGCAACATACTCTCACAGCTGAGGTTCTTCAACAAGAGGGGGGGGGGGGGGAAGCCCCCCACCCCCGAACACAAGGAGGACTCACCCCGGGTGGACTCCTCAGCAGCCAGGTCTGTCAGACGGTCCTCCATGATGAGGGCGCCCGGCCCTTCTCTCTCCCCGGCTGCGTGTTGCTCTGCCTCTGCTGTGCTCTGCAGCGAAATGTGGCATCCGTCGGTGGAGGCCGCCATCTTGTAGGGGCGGAGTGACGTCACGCCGTCGGACGGCGTGCGCGTCATCAATACGCGCCCAGCAAGTGACGGCGCCGCTCGGAGCGGCGCCCAGCCCAGCCGACACCACGCTGCAGAGGGGAAGTCTCCCTGTAAGGTAGGAGGGAAGACGGGGGGGGGGGGGGAGAGAGGTACGGCCGCCTCAGAGCACTAGGGAAGCCCTGCTAGCTAGGAGGCTCTGGCGTCCAGGGAGGCACTCTTCTTAGTTAGCACTTTCAGCCTCCCTAGACCATAAAGAAGGGATACCCCCCCGGGAAGGTGCAAGCACCTTGACCGGACCCAAAAGCACCCAGTACCTGTGGTCTAGACTCCGGGGGGGGGACCACCAGCCCCAGGCCTTAGGTCAGCTTGAAAATAAAAAACTGTTTCGCTGTAGGGGAAACACAATCAGAAACTGAGGCACATGGGAAGGGTGGGGCCTTTTAACCTCTTTTTTGATTGTGTTTCCTGTCAGGTGGCCAGTCTACTCTCAGCGTGCCGTCCTGGAAGACGAGGGAGAAAGACCAGCTTCCTTTCTCAGGTATGTCCAGCCTCAGCCTCCAAAGCTGTTTGGCTCCTGGTCCCTCAGCGGTGTCTCCCTGCTGGAGGAAACACCATAAACTGAGGAGCTGGAGGGTGGATAAGGTTTAAATCTCTAATTGGAAGGCGGTGTTTCCTAAGAGGGGAGGAGCCTGTGTCTCTACAGTACCTGTCCCGAAAGACAAACAGGGAAAATATGGCAAAAATAAATAACACACGACACGTTTTTAAAGTAATTTATTAGACAGCTCTGGGGGTCTCTAACTTCTCTGCGTCCTCCTGCTATCCGGTTGTTTTCTGCCAGGCTCCTCCGCTAGCACTTGCCCGGTCTTCTCCGACGTCTTCTTCCCTCTGCTCTTCTTCCGATGTTGACGCAACACTCTATCCTGCTGTAATGCTGCGTCCAACAACTTATATTGGCATGGGGCGTGGTCACCGGGTGATGTCATCTGGTGACCCCCACCCTTTATGACGTCACTGTCCCATCATACCCCCGGGTGGTGCAGTCATGAGATGTGGGGGTCACTGGAGGACATCACCCAGTGACCATGCCAGATGCCAATATAAGTCGTTGTGCTATACAGCATTGCGTCAACATCGGAAGAAGAGTGGAGGGAAGAAGACGACAGAGAAGACCAGGCAACCGCTAGCAAAAGAGCAGAACATAGAAGAGGAGCTCGGCAGAAGACACTGGGAAAGAGCCGCAGAGCACGGAGAAGAGGCCGGAGAGAGTGGAGAAGTCGGAAGAGACCCCTGGAGCTGCCTAATAAATTACTTTAAAAACCTGTGTAGTGTGTTTTATTTTTGTTGCTTCCCCCCCCCCCCCCCGGTGAATGGGTAGGGGTACGATGTATCCCATACTTATTCACATAAGGGGGCCCCCAGATCCCCACCCTATCAAAGGGGGCTCCCAGATTCCGATAAGCCCCCCCGACAACCAATGGCCAGGGTTGTCGAGAAGAGGCCTTTGTCCTCAACATGGGGACCACATGCTTTGGGGTGGGTGGGCGCAGGGTCCCCCCGCCCCAAAGCACCCACCCCCCATGTTGAGGGCATGCAGTCTGGTACGGTTCAGGAGGGGGGCGCTTGTTTGTCCCCACCCCCTTTCTTGACTGCGAGCTTGGATAAGGGTCTGGTATGGATCTTGGGGGGGGGGGGGGCGACCCCTGTTTTGCCTAGTGACAGGACAGTGATCTACTGCTCCCTTTCATCAGTAGCAGTGATCACTGTCATGTCACTTGTAGCCCAGCCCCCCTCACAGTTAGAATCACTCCCTAGGACACTTAACCCCTTCCCTGCCAGTGTCATTTACACAGTAATCAGTGCATTTTTATAGCTGCCATTACTAGTATAAAAAAGCAACACTATCCCGCTATAACTTTTGTGAAAACCAATCAATATACGCTTATTGCGATTTTTTACCAAAGATGCGTAGAAAAAAAAAAAAACATAAAATCGGCCTAAACTGAGGAGAAATTATATTTTTTTTATATATTTTTTGGGGGATATTTTAGAAAAATTGTCCCTCTTTTTTGTTTATAGCGCAAAAAACAAAACCCGCAGAGATGATCGAATACCACCAAAGGAAAGCTCCATTTGTTTGGGTGCAATGTCGCACGACCGCGCAATCATCAGTTAAAGCGATGCAGTGCCGAATTGAAAAAAAATGACCCAGTCGGCCAATTCTTCCGGGGCTGAAGTGGCTAAAATCCCATTTTAACTACTGACTTTCCAACTCAGGTGCAATTGCCCACACAGGGGATACGACCGTCTGTAAAGATTTCATGAACAATACACATTTAAAAATAAAAAAAAAGTTACTTACCTGCTGTGAGCAAAAATATTGCACAGAGCAGTCCCTTACCTCCTCTTCTGCTGCTGTCAGTCAGATCCTATGGGGAGGGAGTGGGGGCGTGGCCAAGCTGCATTGTGTGTATATGGATGCACAAAGCCCAGCTCGGGAGCACACTTGCATGAGTGCCCTCTCAGCAGCTTGGCCGCGCCCCCCCCCACAGGATGTGACTCACAGCAACAGAAGCCTATGGCTCGTGCTGCTCTGCGTCTCCTTTGAGAAGAGTAAGAGCGGCAATGTACAGATGGAACAGTGCTGGATCGTGGAGGATCAGATAAGTGTTTAGGGACAGAGAAAAACTAGTATTGGAAATTTGTTTACCTTAATGCAGGCAACGCTTACACTTTAGCTCCACTTTAACCACTTAAGGACAGAGCCTCGTTTTGAGATTTGGGGTTTACAAGTTAAAAATCAGGGTTTGGCTAGAAAAATTACTTAGAACTCCCAAACACATACATACTAATATATATTTTTTTATAAAACCCTAGAGAATAAAATGGCGGTTGTTGCAATACCTTGTCACACCGTATTTGCGCAGCAGTCTTACAAGAGCACTTGTTTCGGAAAAAAATTAAGAGTTACTTACTGGCAACGTCTTTTCTGGGAGTCTTTCAGGACAGCAACCTATGAGAGACCTTGGCTCCTCCCTTTTTAGGAAACACCACCCAGCCTAGATTTATAAGGCATGCTTTCCCGCCAGCTCCTCGGTTCTTCAAGAGCAACTCCGGCCAGCTGGGTAGACAACATATCATACACCATAAATTTTTTTTATGGTTTCCGAGTCAGGAACCCAAAAAGGAAAAACCCAACAAGGGTGGGTACACGGTGCTGTCCTGAAAGACTCCCAGAAAAGACGTTACCAGTAAGTAATTTTCCCATATCGTCTTTCAGGACAGCAACCTATGAGAGGATAAGCGAGCACTTACCCTTAGGGTGGGACTACAGCTTACAGGACTGTGTCTCCAAAGAGCCTGATCCCTTTGCCGACAACAAGATCAGCCTCTAGTGTCAGGTAAAAGGTAGGAGAACTGAATCACATTGCCGATGCACAGATCTGGCACGGAGTAGCCTCAGCTTCTGAGATCTCCCTACATATAGGCTTGTCTGATTGTTAGCCAATGTCATCTTGCCTAGGTACTGCTAGAGATTTTAATCCTTATTTTTAGGAAGAAAACCCCTTGACACATGAACCAAAAGTTCAAAGAAAGATCCCTCGAGGGCCTACAATGAGTAAAGTTTGGTCCTACTTGGGAAACTGCAGACCTTACACTGGTCCAGCTGCCGTAATGCCGCCAAATCTGAGGTAAGTGGAGCATAAAATATAATCTTAAGGGATCCCCCCTTAGTAGCCAGACCACCCAGTTCCCAGAGCCTTCAGGACAGAGAACCATGGTCCTTTAAGCCAGTGTGATACAATGAGTAAGACCAAAGTGTTCTATGCCCACCAGTAAGAATGTGGGTGGGAGAGATGGCATAGCACCTGGGGAATGCCAGCTCTAAGCAACAGCATCAAATCAAGAGCGCCAACCCTTTACTGGTTTAGGCCCAAAGAGGAGGTTTTTATGGGAGGAAACCAAAGTTCCTGGAGGAAACTAGAGATTCCAGGGTTAACCACCCTATAGATGGTTCCTATGGAAGTGCCTGCAATCACAAGAGGACTCCACTAAGTTTAGTCATAACTTCCGTCATCAGATGAGATCAGGTGCATTCTGGGTGCTGTGGCCATAGCCCAGCCTTCCTACCTGGGTCACCCTTTAATTTCACAGAAAGGGCTCTGTTCCTGTTCTGGGATTCAAGAATCACCTCCCAGGACATAGAACAGGTACCCTGTGGGATAGATATTGCACAGTCTTGGACATGCTGTTCACCACCCACCACCTGGGGGCTGCCCGTCCTCTTACTGACCGTGCATCAATGTGTGTCTGCAATTGTGTCAGACCATATTCTGAGATGCGACACCCCTTTCAGAAGAGAGTTCATTCTCTTGAGCATGGAATCCAACAATACCCCTCCATCTCCCAGGACTAGGCTGGCAAGTCTGGATCTGTGGGGGAAAAACAAAAATGCATCTGGAGGGAGCAGAGGGTACTGAACCTGAGTCTTCCAAGAAGCTGGACCCTAGACTTCCATCGGACCTAATGAACAGGAACGCCCTTTTCCACTGCTCTATCCCTGGTTGTGGAGCAGGAGTGTTTTTCTTGTCCTCCTGCAACCACCTCCTCCAGAGACATTTTGTAACAAGGTAGTCTACTGGATTCACCATCCAGGCCTTCTCGAACTTCTTAGCAAGTGTTCTAGAAACCTATGCATCTTACTAGGGTCTGGTCATCTGAAGGCCTTTAACCCTGTGATGCCATACAGGGGGCAACCCCCTGATATCGGGCCTAGTCAGCAGAGAGCCCCTGTTTAATTTCCTATATAAAGTGCATACAGGTGATGTGGCCATCAGGCACCATCTGGCCAGCAACCCTGTAACATCAAAACACTAGTGAAACATACAGGGTGCTAGCTCGGTTAGGATTCAAACTGATGACCTCAGTATTTAAAGCGGGGGTTCACCCTTAGAGGGCACTTTTCCCCCTTAGATTCCTGCTCGTTATTACTAGGGGAATCGGCTATTTATTTTAAAATATGTGCAGTACTTACCCGTTTACGAGACGCATCCTCTCCGTCGCTTCCGGGTATGGGCTTCGGGAATGGGCGTTCCTTCTTGATTGACAGGTTTCCGAGAGGCTTCCGACGGTCGCATCCATCGCGTCACGATTTTCCGAAAGAAGCCGAACGTCGGTGCGCAGGCGCAGTATAGAGCTGCACCGACGTTCGGCTTCTTTCGGCTACGAGTGACGCGATGGATGCGACCGTCGGAAGCCTCTCGGAAGAATGTCAATCAAGAAGGAACGCCCGCTCCCGAAGACCCATACCCGGAAGCGACGGAAGAAGATGCAGCTCGAAAACGGGTAAGTACTGCACATATTTTAATATAAATAGCCGATTCCCCTAGACCGAACGAGCAGGAAGCTAAGGGGAGATTTTTTTTTTTTTTTTAAATGGGTGAACTCCCGCTTTAAGGCACAGTTTAGGTGCAACACCTTCAATGCAAGATCTTTTTCTTCACTGTTTGTAAGTCGACCAGGAGAACCTGAAGACCCCTGCCTGAAATTTTTAGGCGAGCGGGTTTGCTGGTCCTACACAGGCAAAGTTTTTACTACAGTGTCTATAGTGCAGACTGTGTGAGCTGACCCCTCCTCTTGCCACGAGTGCACTCTACCCAGCCAATATGTCAGGTATATCAAACACCAGTCTGAGTTTGGGGCATGCAAGATACCTCACACAAACACATACAGGGAGAACCCACAACTTGATGCAAGTACTAGAATGATGGGGGGGGGGGGGCATCTGAACTAACCACCCCAGTGTTGCCAAGTAGAAGTGTCAGCCACACAGGCCTTCGCCCCTGGCTAGACGCGCCAGGGTCACCGGGAGAACGTTCAGGGAACTGACTCTCAGCCTCATCAAATCAGTGACCCAGAGCTGAAGTGTTACCAGCTGAGCCACTTCATAAAGTGACTTGTCAAAGGTCAGGTCAGAAGGAGCTGACACGAAGACAAGATCCTATGTCTCCAGGCAGACTCCCATGGCTGCACCGATTGTGAGCCATGACTTTCCTTTCAGCGACCAGCCTTGTGTTTTACCACACAGTGCGATTTCAGCCATACCCACTACATACACCTCATGCAGGAAGGAGTGAAAGATTCCCCTTCATCCAGTCCCTACTGGTTACAAGAAAAAAAAAAAAAAAACACTCAAAAGGATGTGCATGGAAAGTACAAACACTTCAGGCTTAACCCGTGAGGTGCTGGGGTCTGCTTCCACTGCCTGTGCAGGTGTCGCACAAGAGTCCATCCCGCCCCTTTGGTGGTCTGTAGTCGCTGCTGGGTTTTCACCTTTAGAAAACCAGACCAACAGGGATGCCAAGCCAAAGTTCTCACCTCTAGGCCACAGAGCTGCCACATGTCCAGCAGAAGGTGCAGGTGCTGTGCAGTACCTAGTATACGAACGACTTTCCCTCATTGGGATATGAACTCAGGTCCCAGCAAACCAAAACTAAAAATGTCTACTGCCGCTTTACCGTCAAATTTGCGGGAGTATTCCCCGCTAGTGTCCGAAAAAGGGTTAAAACCACCAGCTAAGCGCCGCTGCAGCAGTGCTTTTCTGTCGGTATAGTCGTGGTGCCCATTAATTTCAATGAGCAGGAGCGGTATACACACTGCTCCTTCACCGCTCCAAAGATGCTGCTAGCAGGACTTTACCATCCTGTTAGTGCACCACTCCAGTGTAAGGCTGCATTCACACCTAGGCGTAGGCGATTTGCGGCGTTTTTTGCCGCGACAAATTGCGGCTTTTTTACCGCGATTTGCCGTGACAAAACGCAGCGTTTTTTACCGCGATTTTCGCTGGAGGGGTGATTACACATTGTGTAATATGGCCGAACGCCGAAGACGCCTGAAAAAAAGGGTCAGGGACTTGTTTTGAGCTTCAGGCGTTCAGCGTGGAGATGTGAACCATCTCCATAGCCGACAATGTTAAATCACCCCTCCAGCGTATTGCAGGCTGCAATAGCGGCGGGCGTGAAAACGCCTAGGTGTGAATGGAGCCCGAAAGCCCTCAAGCTTTCACATTGGAGACAGCAGGGGCTCCTTCAGGGCGCTATTTTTAGCGTTATAGCACCTCAGTGTAAAAGAGGTCTTACCAATTTGGAATTAGAGGAGGTCTAGGGCTAGAATTATTGCTCCAACGATACCTCACGTGTGTTTTAACACTGTTTTTCTTGAGAGATAGAATATATATATATATATATAGTCACTTTTATTCCTATTACAAGTAATGTAAACATCTCTTGTAATAGAAAACAAAACATGACAGGACCTCTTAAATACAAGATCTGGAGTAAAAAATCTCAAATTTACACCAAAATGCAATAAAAACATTTCCCCTTTAAGAGCATTGGGCGGAAGTGATGTTTGACGGCACTTTTGCCAGTCAATGCTATAGAGCCGAGTGGGGGGCCCCCCATCCCCATCTTCCCCTCACTCGGGAGCCAGCCAAGCAGGAGAAAGGACCCACCGATACTGACGGCTCCGGTAAGCAGCAAAGACCAACGAAGCGCTGCAGGTAAAAATGACCGTGCCCGCATTCTCCCCGTTCTGCCTAATGACACTGTCACTGATTGTCTGTTCCCTATGATCGGGAACAGCGATCAGTGATGTGTCACATGTAGCCACGCCCCCTAACAGTAAGAATCACTCCCTAGGGCACAATTAACCCCTTCAGCGCTACCTAGTGGTTAACGCCTTCACTGCCAGTGTCATTTTCACAGTAATCAGTGCATATATATAGCAATGGTCTCAAAAATGTGTCAAAAGTGTCCGCCATAATGTCGCAGTCACGATAAAAAAAAAGCAGATCGCCATCATTACAAGTTGAAAAAAATAAAATAAAAATGCCATAAAACTATACCCTATTTTGTAGACGCTATAACTTTTGTGCAAACCAATCAATTTTACCAAAAATATGTAGAATACGTATCGGCATAAACTGAGCAAACAAAAAATTTTTTTTTTTTTTTATATATATTTTTTGGAGGATATTTATTATAGCAAAAAGGTAAAAGTTTTTTTTCAAAATTATTGCTCTATTTTTGTTTATAGCGCAAAAAATAAAAACCACAGCGATGATCAAACATCATCATCAAAAGAAAGCTCTATTTGTGGGGAAAAAATTACGTGATTTTTGTCTGGGAGCCACGACCGTGCAATTGTTAGTTAAAGCGACGCAGTGCCGAATCGCAAAAAATGCTCTGGTCTTTGGCCAGCAAAATGGTCCGGGGCTTTTTGGAGTCTGTAAAGCATTGCACCAGCAATCAGCAGATCTCTGGTGCAATGCAAGTCTCCTGCAGATCTGTCAGCGTATCTGTGTGTCCTTACATCCAGTATAGGCAAGCAGGTACACTGGAAGAATCAATGAACTACCACGATGCTCCACTGTGCTGTGGTAGTTTGAGAACTTCAAGCCGACAGCCGCAACGGATGTTGGGACTTTCACAGATCTGTGTGAATGAAGCGCCCGTGTGGGCAGAGCCCCAAAAGTTGAACTTATCCTTTAAGGTGTAGGGAATGGGAGAAGCAATTTCACTTACACGATCCTCCCCTCTTCTCCATGCCTTGGTGGTGTCCCCCCCCCCCCCCCTATGGCATCCTATAGGCCAGGCATATTCAATTAGCAGACCTCCAGCTGTTACAGAACTACAAGTCCCATGAGGCATAGCAAAACTCTGACAGCCACAAGCATAACACCCAGAGGCATGATGGGACTTAATACAGGCTCTACATTAAAGTGATTGTAAAGTCTTGTTTTTGCCTTTAAAAATGACAAACATGCTAGACTGTGTAGTTTGTTTTGCACAGACCCTCTTCTCGGGTCCCTCTTCTGTGCTCCTGTCCAGTGTCCCTACAGCAAGCAGCTTGATATCGGGGCCCTGCACATCTGATGTGTCTCAGCCAATCAGGAGGAGAGTCCTGGATGGCCGAGGGACTCGTGGACATTGCTGGATAAAGATGGGGCACAGGGAAGTATTGGGGGGCCCGACACACACAGAATGCTTTTTATCTTCATGCACGAGATGAAAACCCTTCTGCCCTTACAATCACTTTACTTGGTGATGTCAGAGGGCATCCAACCTCTGGAGTATGGGGGGGGGGGGGGGGGGGCTTCTCTACACATGGAAAACATGCTGAGGAAGATCCGTTACCATTGCGTCATTTACTCTGTATGAAGACGCATTTTGTGGGGTTCTATGAGGAAAGAATGGACCAGCAAGCACACCACACATTTCTTGTGTTCACAGAACATGCAGCCCACAATGGAGGCTTTACTGTCATTTTCACTCTTGTAAATAAACAAAACCAACAGGATGAGGCACCCATCCCCCTCTTCTAATGGGCACACAGACAGCAATAAACATCTGACAGGGGCTCGAATCCCTCTCCATTCTGTCCTAAACTACACCAAGCTTCCCCTCCAGTTATACTGGAACAGCATGGTACTTTATCCAGGACGATCTCCTCCTCACAATCACTGGGAGGGACATACACAGGAGAGAGGGGGCAGCTGGGAGCTCTGCTAGGCCAGCCAGATATAGGTAAAGTCACAGAGAACTGCCAAGTCTTCCTCGGACTGACTTTATAGGAGAGAAGCGGACAATGTTCCTCATTAGAAGCAGAGACATAGTTACTCACCTTCAGCCGCTGAATGCGCACACCGACTAATGATACCTCCAACTTCTACCGTCCGGGAATTTCCTCTCCCCCTCCCCCTCTGACGCCACTACAGGGATCCAGGGTCCCTCCACTGAGCATGCGCACTGCTCCCTACACACCCCTGCTCTCTGCCAGCTGCTCACTCACACCAAGCTGATGGAAGGGAAGCCGACTCTACCTGGTGATCACGTGCTGGAGTTTACTTATCTACTGGGGGAGGACACAGCACCAAACACATTAACCACTTAAGTACCAAGCCTCTTTTTGAGATTTTTTGTTTACAAGTTAAAAACGTTTCTTTTTTTTGGTAGAAAATTACTTAGAACCCCCAAACTTTTTACATTGTTTTTCCTAACACCCTAGAGCAGGGGTGGGGAACCTTTTTTCTGCCAAGGGCCATTTGGATTTTTGTAACATCATTCGGGGGCCGTACAAAATGATCAACTTAAAGCGGGGGTTCACCCTATAAACCCCCAAAAAAAAAAAAATGTTTTGTTCTACCATAAAATCAGGCATTGTAGCGCGAGCTACAGTATGCCTGTCCCGATTTTTTTTTCCCCGTACTCACCTTGTACTCGTACATCGAAGATACCGACTCCCCTCGGTGAATGGGCGTGCCTATGGAGACGGAGGATGATTGACGGCCGGCTCTGGCGCGTCACGCTTCTCCGGAAATAGCCGAAATAGGCTTGGCTCTTCACGGCGCCTGCGCATAGCCTGTGCGCAGGCGCCGTGAAGAGCCGAGACCTACTCCGGCTGTCTTCGGGGAGAGTGACGTGCCAGGGCCGGCCGTCAATCATCCTCCCTCTCCATAGGCACGCCCATTCCCCACGGGAGCCGAAATCTATAATGTACGATTACAAGGTGAGTCCGGGGTTAAAAAAATCGGGACAGGCATACTGTAGCTCGCGCTACAATGCCTGTCTCGATGGTAAAATCATGTGAGTGAGGGTGAACTACCGCTTTAAAAATTAGCCTGTTATAGTGGGGGATTAAACGTGTTCCCCCCTGCATCACTGGACCCCTTTACATTACACAGCACCTTGCACCCCTTTACATTACACAGCACCCTGCATCACTGGCACCCCTTTACATTACACAGCACCCTGCATCACTGGACCGCTTTACATTACACAGCACCCTGCATCACTGGACCCCTTTACATTACACAGCACCCTGCATTACTGGACCCCTTTACATTACACAGCACCCTGCATCACTGGCACCCCTTTACATTACACAGCACCCTGCATCACTGGACCGCTTTACATTACACAGCACCCTGCATCACTGGACCCCTTTACATTACACAGCACCCTGCATTACTGGACCCCTTTACATTACACAGCACCCTGCATCACTGGACCCCTTTACATTACACAGCACCCTGCATTACTGGACCCCTTTACATTACACAGCACCCTGCATCACTGGACCCCTTTACATTACATAGCGCCCTGCATCACTGGACCCCTTTACATTACACAGCACCTTGCACCTCTGGACCCCTTTACATTACACAGCACCCTGCATCACTGGACCCCTTTACATTATACAGCACCTTGCACCTCTGGACCCCTTTACATTACACAGCACCCTGCATCATTGGACCCCTTTACATTACACAGCACCCTGCATCACTGGACCCCTTTACATCACATAGCCCCCTGCACCACTGGACCCCTTTACATTATACAGCACCTTGCACCTCTGGACCCCTTTACATTACACAACACCCTGCATCATTGGACCCCTTTACATTACACAGCACCCTGCATCACTGGACCCCTTTACATTACACAGCACCCTGCATCACTGGACCCCTTTACATTACACAGCACCTTGCACCTCTGGACCCCTTTACATTACATAGCGCCCTGCATCACTGGACCCCTTTACATTATACAGCACCTTGCACCTCTGGACCCCTTTACATTACACAGCACCCTGCATCACTGGACCCTTTACATTACACAGCACCCTGCATCACTGGACCCCTTTACATTACACAGCACCCTGCATCACTGGACCCCTTTACATTACACAGCACCCTGCATCACTGGACCCCTTTATATTACACAGCACCCTGCACTGTGCAGGACATTAATACATGAGTTACCATGACCATTGACCAGTGCAGGACATTTACCTAGGGTTGCCACCTGTACGGGATTGACCCGGACAGTATGGGGTTTGAATCATGTGTCCGGGTCTCCTTCCGCCTTCTACCCGGACACATGATTCAAACTGTACTGTGGCTTAGCTGGTGGAAGAACACTAGTAGTTAAAGTTGGTAGGGGACTGTTCTTATCCTTATACAGCAGTTCGGACAATTTAATCTGAGCCCCAATGTCCTCTTCTATACAGATACACTGAGTAATGTAATTGCCGGGATCAGCAGCACAAGGATTACTCTGCAGGGACTATTTGATGGTTTTCGAGCTCAGGCGGAGTAATCCTTGTGCAGAGGTTCTCGGCAATTACATTACTCAGCCAGGGTATCTGTATAGAAGAGGACATGGGGAGATTAGATTGTCGGGACTCAGAACAGCTGGATAAAGATAAGAACTTTCCCCTAATGACATTGTGATTTTTTTTTTTTAATATGCCGTTATGCTGCATATTAAAAAAAATACGCCGTATTTCATGATGCTGTCAGCATATTTATGGCTGCCTTACTTGCTTCTGGAAATGGTTCCTCGTCGGTGGCGCTGGCTAGTGCCATCCCAGCCAGCCATGAATGTAATCCCCGCCCGCCGTGAGTGACGTCACGCCGCC
The DNA here is from genome assembly GCF_905171775.1 of Rana temporaria. Lineage (NCBI taxonomy): Eukaryota > Metazoa > Chordata > Amphibia > Anura > Ranidae > Rana > Rana temporaria. Next base: position 87,749,504 of record NC_053494.1, on the reverse strand, counting down.
GCCGCCGCCGGGCGGGGCTGTAAGCCTAGGGGAGCAGCTCATCAGCTGCAGTGCAATGGCTGGAGGCTGGCGCCGGCTAACAGGGGCGGGCCGCAGGAGCGGAATAAATGCTATTGGCTGGAGGCTGGCACCGGCTAACAGGGGCAGGCCGCAGGAGCGGAATAAATGTATTGCTAAACACACGGACAATGAATGAATGATCGCCATGATCATTCATTCATTGTCAGTGTGTTTAGCAATACATTTACTCCGCTCCATAGTGACAATCGGCGGCGCTTTTTTTCTGATCGCATGGGGGGCCGCATGGAATGATTTCGGCCCGCGGGCCGCAGGTTCCCCACCCCTGCCCTAGAGAATAAATTGTTGGTCATTGCAATACTTTATGTCACACCGTATTTGCGCAGCGGTCTTACAAGTGCACTTTTTTGGGAAAAAATACACTTTTTTTAAATAAAAAAATAAGACAACAGTAAAGTTAGACCAATTTTTTTTTTATTGTGTGAAAGATAATGTTACGCCGAGTAAATTGATACCCAACATGTCACGCTTCAAAATTGCACCCGCTCGTGGAATGCCGACAAACTTTTACCCTTAAAGGGGTTGTAAAGGTACATGTTTTTTCACCTTAATGCATTCTATGCATTAAGGTGAAAAAACATCCGACAATACCGTCCCCCCCAGCCTCCCCGTTTACGTACCTGACCCCTCGAAAGTCCTGCGCCGTGAACACGCAGGCTTCTCGTTCAGCTTCTCGGCTCATTCATTGGTTTATTGAAATCAGTGCAACCATTGGCTCAACCATTGCTTACATGCAGATTCGTGTGTCTTACATGCAGATTGTGTCTTACATGCAGATTCCGGCGTCTTACATGCAGATTCCTACATCTTACATGCAGATTCCTACGTCTTACATGCAGATTCCTACGTCTTACATGCAGATTCCTGCGTCTTACATGCAGATTCCTGCGTCTTACATTCAGATTCCTGCGTCTTACCTGCAGATTCCTGCGTCTTACATGCAGATTCCTACGTCTTACATGCAGATTCCTGCATCTTACATGCAGATTCCGGCGTCTTACATGCAGATTCCTACGTCTTACATGCAGATTCCTGCGTCTTACATGCAGATTCCTGCGTCTTACATTCAGATTCCGGCGTCTTACATGCAGATTCCTACGTCTTACATGCAGATTCCTGCATCTTACATGCAGATTCCGGCGTCTTACATGCAGATTCCTACGTCTTACATGCAGATTCCTGCGTCTTACATGCAGATTCCTGCGTCTTACATTCAGATTCCGGCGTCTTACATGCAGATTCCTACGTCTTACATGCAGATTCCTACGTCTTACATGCAGATTCCTACGTCTTACATGCAGATTCCTGCATATTACATTCAGATTCCTGCGTCTTACCTGCAGATTCCTGCGTCTTACATGCAGATTCCTACGTCTTACATGCAGATTCCTGCGTCTTACATGCAGATTTCTACGTCTTACATGCAGATTCCTACGTCTTACATGCAGATTCCTACGTCTTACATGCAGATTCCGGCGTCTTACATGCAGATTTCTACGTCTTACATGCAGATTCCTACGTCTTACATGCAGATTCCTACGTCTTACATGCAGATTCCTACGTCTTACATGCAGATTCTTACGTCTTACATGCAGATTTCTACATCTTACATACAGATTCCTGCATATTACATTCAGATTCCTGCGTCTTACCTGCAGATTCCTGCGTCTTACATGCAGATTCCTGCGTCTTACGTGCAGATTTCTAAGTTTTACATGAAGATTTCCGTGTCTTACGTCCAGATTCCTACATCTTATATGCAGATTCCAATTTTGAAGCGTGACATGTTGGGTATCAATTTACTTGCTGTAACATTATCTTTCACAATATAACTTTACTGTTGTCTTATTTTTTTATTAAAAAAGTGTAATTTTTCCACACAAAAAATGCGCTTGTAAGACCGCTGCACAAATACGGTGTGACAGAAAGTATTGCAATGACCGCAATTTTATTCTCTAGGGTGTTAGAATAAAAAATATATATAATGTTTGGGGGTTCTAAGTAAAGGGAAGGAGATGGGCGGGCAGTGAATACAGGGGAAGTCCCATTAGCATTGCTGGTTGTCTTGTCATGCCAACGGCCACCACAAGAGGGCGCCAGATTCCAGAAGCAAGCATAGGACTGCAGAAGGCCGCAAAGCCGTGATCGCACCGTGGGGGAGATGTGTGCACAGAGACAGGATACCCCTGCTGTGCTGCCCCAGGTCGCCAATTCTAGTCGCAAATGCGACCTGACGCCTGGGGTTTGTCGAGCCCTGGCCTAGCTGCACTAAACTACTGCTAACATGCCAAAACAAGAAATTATTCTATAACGGAATGCCTGTTCCCCTCCCTCTGTGGGTTAATGGGAAAAAAACTATTAATGCTGCCCTTCTTTATAAGTTAATCTACATTAGCAGGAATTGCCCCCAAAAATTTGGCAAGGTGTGGCGGCCATGGACAGAGTAAGCTCGGCACCTTTACCCTTACTCCCCCTCCCCCTTCGTTGTCTTTTCGGTTGCCTTGTCTTGGGGCAGGGGGTAGCTTTGCCTGCACACTGTCTTTGCTGGGTCCTAAGTGGGCAATCAGTTCAGTAATTCCACAACTCTGTCTGTTTGTTTTTGGGGATTATCCTCCACTTAAAGTATACCCATGATGTTAGAACTATTGGTTCTGTCAGTGTACCTGTTGTATTCTTTGCTCTCCTTCGAACTGTCAACGCATAATATGTTTTTTTCTTTGATGCTGTCAATAACCTGTATTCTGTACCATACCTTTGTTCAATAAAGGAACATTCTGATTGTTAAAAAAAAAAAAAAAGACACAAGAATCTGCATGTAAGACGCAGGAATCTGCACGCAAGATGCAGGAATCTGCATGTAAGACGCAGAAATCTGCACGCAAGATGCAGGAATCTGCATGTAAGGCGTAGGAATCTGCATATAAGATGCAGGAATCTGCATGTAAGGCCCCATACACACGATAGAATCCATCCGCTGAAAAATCCCAGCGAATGGGTTTCAGCGGATAGATCCTATGGTGTGTACACTCCAGCGGATCTGTTTCCGTGGATATTTATCCCCTGGGATGGATTCCAGCAGATAAATATTTGCTGACATGCTAAACAAATCTATCCGCTGGAATCCATCCCAACGGATGGATCCGCTGGTCTGTATAGACTCACCGGATCCATCCGTCCGAAGGGATCCCCCGCATGCGTCGTAATGATTCGACACATGCGTGGAATTCCTTATATGACAGCGTCGCGCACGTCGCCCAGTCATCGCCAGAGGATTTCGGCGCGGATTTCAATGCGATGGTGAGTACACTCCATCGCATGGAAATCCGCACAAATCCTCGAGAGGATTTATCCGCGGAAACGGTCCGCTGGACCGTATTCACGGATAAATCCTCTCGTGTGTATGGGGCCTAAGACGTAGAAATCTGCACGTAAGACACAAGAATCTGCATGTAAGAAGTAGGAATCTGAATGCAAGATGCAGGAATCTGCAGAATCTGCACGCAAGACACAGGAATCCGCATGTAAGACGTAGGAATCTGCATGGAAGATGTAGGAATCTGCACGTAAGACGCAGGAATGTGTATGTAAGACACAAGAATCTGCATGGAAGATGTAGGAATCTGCACGTAAGAAGCAGGAATCTGCATGCAAGACATTAGAATCTGCATGTAAGGCGTAGGAATCTGCATATAAGATGCAGGAATCTGCATGTAAGACGTAGAAATCTGCACGTAAGACACAAGAATCTGCATGTAAGACACAAGAATCTGCATGTTAGGCCGGGTACTCACGAGCAAACATGTACGGTGAAACCGGTCCGTCGGACCGTTTTCACCGTACATGCCTGCCAGAGGGCTTCTGTACGATGGTTGTACTAACCATCGTACAGAAGTCCGCGCGTAAACACTACGCGGGGCGTGTCCGCGTCGTCGCCGCGGCGATGACGCGGCGACGTGGGCGGGCCTGCCATTTAAAGGCTTCCACGCATGCGTCGAAGTCATTCGACGCATGCGAGGGACGGCGGGCGCTCGGACATGTACGGTAGGTCTGTACTGACGACCGTACATGTCCGAGCGGGCAGGATTCCAGCGGACGGTTTTAAAACACGTCCAGGAATATTTGCCCGCTGGGAAAAGGCCCGGCGGGCAAATGTTTGCTGGAATTCGGCCCGCTCGCGCCTACACACGACCGAACATGTATGCTGAAACTGGCCCGCGGACCAGTTTCAGCATACATGTTTGGTCGTGTGTACGGGGCCTAAGAAGTAGGAATCTGAATGCAAGACACAGGAATCTGCATGTAAGGCCCCATACACACGAGAGGATTTATCCGCGGATACGGTCCAGCGGACCGTATCCGCGGATAAATCCTCTCGAGGATTTCAGCAGATTTCTATGCGATGGCGTGTACACACCATCGCATTGAAATCCGCGCCGAAATCCTCTGGCGATGACGTGTCGCGCCGTCGCCGCGATTATGACGCGGCGACGGGCGCGATGCTGTCATATAAGGAATTCCACGCATGCGTCAAATCATTACGACGCGTGCGGGGAATCCCATTGGACAGATGGATCCGGTGAGTCTGTACAGACGAGCGGATCCATCCGTGGGATCCGATTCCAGCAGATAGATATTCTGTGCATGTCGACAAATATTTATCTGCTGGAATTCGGAAATATCCGCGGATAAATATCCGCCGGAGTGTACACACCATAGAATCTATCCGCTGAAACCCATTTGATGGGATTTATCTGCGGATAGATTCTATGGTGTGTACGGGGCCTAAGACGTAGGAATCTGCAGGTAAGACGCAGAAACCTGCATGTAAGTCAGAAGAATCTGCATGTAAGACGCAGAAATCTGCATGCAAGACGCAGAAATCTGCATGCAAGACATAGACATCTGCACGTAAGAAGTAGGAATCTGCATGTAAGACACAGGAATCTGCATGTAAGACACAGGAATCTGCATGTAAGATGCAGGAATCTGAATGTAATATGCAGCAATATGAATGTAAAACGCAGGAATCTGCATGGAAGACGTAGAAATCTGCATGAGAGACATAGGAAGCTGCATGTAAGACAAAGGAATCTGTATGTAAGACGTAGAAATCTGCATGAGAGACATAGGAAGCTGCATGTAAGACAAAGGAATCTGTATGTAAGACGCAAAAAAGACAAAGGAATCTGTATGTAAGACGCAGGAATCTGAATGATGTACACACCATCACTTTATGTGATGAAAAAAAACGACGTTTTGAAAAACATCAATTAAAATGACCATGTGTGGGGGAAAACGTTGTTTTATGTCTTGTGAAAAACAACAAAAAAAAATTGAAGCACGCTTCAATTTTTTGTGTTGTTTTTCAAAACGTCATTTTTTGTGTCAATTAAAATGATAGTGTGTGGGCAAAACTATGTTTTTAAACCCGCGCATGCTCAGAAGCAAGTTATGAAGCTAGCTTCAATGGAAAAGAGTGCTGAACGTAACCGCGCTTTGCTAGAGCATTTTGAAAAAACGATGGTGTGTAGGCAACGTCGTTTTTGAAAATGAAGTTTCAAAAACGTTGTTTTATTTCATGATTTAAAACGTCGTTTTTTTTCATCACATAAAGTGATGGTGTGTACGCGGCATAAGATGCAGGAATCTGAATGTAAAGCCTTGTACACACGGTCGGACATCCAACAAACTTTCCCTTGGATTTTTGTCCAATGGGAGTTGTCCGGTCACACGGTCTGACTTTTTTCCAACAAACTTCAAAATCTGCAAGTTTTCAAATTTGTCCGACCGTGTGTACGCTCCATTAGACCAACTTTTCCGGGTTTCATCGGACAAAAAGTTTGGTCTGCAAACAGACAAACTTTAGTCAACAAAAGTCCGATGGTGCCTAGTCCGACCGTGTGTACAGCAAGCAATCGGACTTTTGTACAAAGTACAAACGCACATGCTCAGAAGCAAAGACCAGCCGGAAGCATTCTGTCTGGTAAAACTAGCCTTCGTATTTGAAAGAGCACATTCGTGACGCGAAATCAAGAAAAGCAGCGCACATTCTCTTCTTCTCTATAATGTGATAATACTAAAAGCTGCTTTGCTGGTGATACTGACGGAGTAAAAACAAATGTCTTTACTTTGGATTAGTGTATTTTGGTTATATGAATCAAACATATTTTTATTTATTTTTTTGTGGGTCAAGTTAGCACAACCCCATTGCGCAACATGTCTGCTTGACGAACGGACGTTCAGAAACAAACAAAATTGCACAAAACTGAAAATCGCGAATGCACACAGACGAAACTTCTACTAACTCTCGATTAGCAGAAGGAGCTCAAAGGTTGACGCCAGAGAATTGAACTTCCTCTTTTAAACTCTCGTCAGTACGTTGAAACGTCACTACGTTCGTGTTTTTACCAAAAAAGTCAGAGTGTGTGTATGCTATGGGTGTGACCGGACAACTCCCTTCGGACAAAAATCCAAGGGAAAGTTTGTTGGATGTCCGACCGTGTGTACGAGGCTTTAGATGCATGAATCTGTATGTAAGATGCAGGAATCTGGACGTAAGACACAGAAATCTGCACGTTAAGCCCTGTACACACGATCAGTCCATCCGATGAGAACGGTCCCTCGGACCGTTCTCATCGGTTAACCGATGAAGCTGACTGATGGTCTGATGTGCCAACACACCATAGGTTAAATAACCAATCGGGTCAGAACGCGGTGACGTAAAACACAACGACGTGCTGAAAAAAAAAAACGAATTTCAATGCTTCCAAGCATGCGTCGACTTGATTCTGAGAATGCGCAGATTTTTAACCAATGCTTTTGCATACTAACCATCGGTTTTGACCTATCGGTTAGGCGTCCATCGGTTAAATTTTAAAGCAAGTTCTACATTTTTTGACCGAAGGTTAACTGACCGATGGGGCCCAGACACGATCGGTTTGGACCGATGAAAAGGTCCTTCAGTCCGTTTTCATCGGTTTTGACCGACCGTGTGTACGCGGCCTAAGATGCAGAAATCTGCATGCAAGACCCAGAAATCTGCACGTAAGACGCAGGAATCTGCACGTAAGACATAAGAATCTGTATGTAAGGCTCGTACACACGAGAGGATCCATCCGCTGGAATTGATCCGCGGACCGGCTCCAGCGGATAGATCCCCTGGTGTGTACAATCCAGCGGATCTGTTTCCGCGGATTTTTATCCCCTGGGATGGATTTCAAGCGGATAAAATTTTTAAGACATGCTTTAAAATCTATCCGCTTGAATCCATCCCAACGGATTGATCCGCTGGTCTGTACAGACTCACTCCGTCCGAATGAATCCCCCACATGCGTCGTAATGATTCAACGCATGCGTGGAATTCCTTATATGACAGCGTTGCGCACGTCGCCGCGTCATCATCGCGGCGACGGCGCGACACGTCATCGCGATGGGATTTTGGCGCGGATTTCGATCCGATGGTGAGTACACTCCATCGGATCAAAATCCGCGGAAATCCTCGAGAGGATTTATCCGCGGATACGGTCCGGCGGACCGTATACGCGGATAAATCCTCTCGTGTGTACTAGGCCTAAGACACAAGAATCTGTATGTAAGACGTAGGAGTCTGCATGTAAGTCACAAGAATCTGCATGTAAAACGCAGAAATCTGCATGTGAGGCCCTGTACACACGATCGAACATGTCTGCTGAAACTGGTCCGCGGACCAGTTTCAGCGGACTGATCCGACCGTGTGTACAGCCTAGCAGACAGGTTTTTCCAGCAGACAAGTTTTAAAGCATGCTTTAAAACTTGTTGGCTGGAAACCCGTCCGTCCGACATGTCCGCTGGTTAGTACACCTAACCAGCGGACAGATATCTCCCGCATGCGTCGAATGGATGTGTGGAAGTATTTTACTTCCAGGTTTAGTGACGTGGCGGCGTCAACGTCACCGCCACGTCACCGCGCTGTCTGTCCGCTGGGATTTCGGTTTGATGGTGTGTACAGCCATCAGACCGAAATCTCCGAGCGGACATGTCTGATGAAAATGGTCCGTGGACCGTTTTCATCGGACATGTTCGATGGTGTGTACGAGGCCTTAGACGTAGAAATCTTCACATAAGACGCAGGAATCTGAATGTAATATGCAGGAATCTGTATGTAAGATGTAGGAATCTGCATGTAAGACGTAGGAATCTGCATGTAAGACGTAGGAATCTGCATGTAAGACGTAGGAATCTGCATGTAAGACGCAGAAATCTGCATGTAAGATGCAGGAATCTGCATGAAAGACACAGGAATCTGCACGCAAGACGTAGAAATCCGCACATAAGGCCTCGTACACACGACCGGACATGTCCGCTGAAACTGGTCCGCCGACCAGTGTCAGCGGACAGATCCGATCGTGTTTACAGGCTAGCGGACAGATTTCCAGCGGACAAATGTTTCTTAGCATGCTAAGAAACATGTCCGCTGGGAAGCTGTCCGGCGGACATGTCGGCTGGTTAGTACGTCTAACCAGCGGACAGAAATCCCACGCATGCGTCGAATTGATTCTCCCAGCGGACATGTCCGATGAAAACGGTCCGGCGGACCGTTTTCATCGGACTGTCCGCTCGTCTGTACGGGGCCTTAGACATAGGAATCTGCATGTAAGACATTGGAATCTGCACGTTAAGACGCAGAAATCTGCACATAAGACACAGGAATCTTCATGTAAGACACAGGAATCTGCACGTAAGACACAAGATTCTGAATGTAAGACGCATGAATCTGCATGTAAGATGCAGGAATCTTCATGTAAGACATAGGAATCTGCATGTAAGCTATAGGAATCTGCATATAAGCTGCAGGAATCTGCATGTAAGCTGCAGGAATCTGCATGTAAGCTGCAGGTAAGATGCAGGAATCTGCAAGTAAGACGCAGAAATCTGCACGTAAGACATAGGAATCTGCATGTTAGGCCTCGTACAGACGACCCAACATGTCCGATGAAAACGGTCCGCGGACCGTTTTCATCGGACATGTCCGCTGGGATCATTTGGTCTGATGGCTGTACACACCATCAGACCAAATTTCCCACGGACAGACGACGCGGTTACGACGCGGTGACGTGGCGGCGACAATGACTCGGCGACGTGCGCGAACCCGGAAGTTCAATGCTTCCACGCATGCGTCGAATCACTTTGATGTCATGCGCGGGTTCTCGGGCCAGCGGACATGTCCGATGAGTCATACTGACCATCGGACATGTCTGGCGGACATGGTTCCAGCGGACATGTTTCTTAGCATGCTAAGAAACAGTTGTCCGCTGGAAACCTGTCCGGTCGGCCGGAAAATTGTCCGGTCGGCCCTACACACGACCAAACATGTCTGCTAAAACTGGTCCGACAGACCAGTTTCAGCGGACATGTTCGGTCGTGTGTACGAGGCCTTAGACATAAAAATCTGCACGTAAGACGCAAGAATCTGCACGTAAGGTGCAGGAATCTGTACGCAAGATGCAGGAATCTTCATGTAAGATGTAGAAATCTGCACATAAGATGCAGGAATCTTCATGTAAGGCCGGGTACTCACGAGCAAACATGTACGGTGAAACCGGTCCGTCGGACCGTTTTCACCGTACATGCCTGCCAGAGGGCTTCTGTACGATGGTTGTACTAACCATCGTACAGAAGTCTGCGCGTAAACACTACGCGGGGCGACGTGGGCGGGCCTGCCATTTAAAGGCTTCCACGCATGCGTCGAAGTCATTCGACGCATGCGAGGGACGGCGGGCGCTCGGACATGTACGGTAGGTCTGTACTGACGACCGTACATGTCCGAGCGGGCAGGATTCCAGCGGACGGTTTTAAAACACGTCCAGGAATATTTGCCCGCTGGGAAAAGGCCCGGCGGGCAAATGTTTGCTGGAATTCGGCCCGCTCGCGCCTACACACGACCGAACATGTATGCTGAAACTGGCCCGCGGACCAGTTTCAGCATACATGTTTGGTCGTGTGTACGGGGCCTCAGACATAGGAATCTGCATGTAAGCTATAGGAATCTGCACGTAAGATGCATGAATCTGCATGTAAGGCGCAGGAATCTGCTTGTATAATGCAGGAATCTGCATGTAAGGCCCCGTACACACGACCTGATCTATCCGCTGGTATTTATCCGCAGATCAGTTCCAGCGGATAGATCCGGTCGTGTGTAGGCCCAAGCGGACAATTTTCGGCGGACATTTGTCCAGCCGACGGATTCCCAGCGGATAAAAATTTTGTAGCATGCTACAAAATCTATCCGCTGGAATCCTGTCCTTTGGACTTATCCGGTCGTCTGTACAGACTCACCGGATAAGTCCGTCCGCTCCTCATACCTCGCATGCGTCGGAATGATTTGACGAATGCGTGGAAGTATTTATCCTCTAGCGTCGCGCACGTCGATGTTTTCCACGCGGATTTTGATCTGATGGTGTGTACAAGCCATCAGATCAAAATCCGGAGGAGGAATGTCCGCTGGAAAGATAAGAATCTGCACGTAAGACGCAAGAATCTGCACGTAAGGTGCAGGAATTTGTACGCAAGATGCAGGAATCTTCCTGTAAGACGCAGGAATCTACAGGTAAGACACAGGAATCTACAGGTAAGACACAGGAATCTGCACGTAAGACGCAGGAATCTGCACGCAATATGTAGGAATCTGCACGTAAGGCCTCGTACAGACAGACGGACTGTCCGATGAAAACGGTCCGCCGGACCGTTTTCATCGGACATGTCCGCTCGGAGATTTCTGTCTGATGGTTGTACACACCATCAAACAGAAATCCGCGCGGACACGATACGCGGTGACGTGGCCGCGACGATGTGTACGGCCCTGGAAGGTCAATGCTTCCACGCATGCGTCGAATCACTTGGACGCATGCGAGGGCTTTCGGCCGAGCGGACATGTCCGGTGAGTCTGTACAGAAGACCGAACATGTCCGACGGACAGGCTTCCAGCGGACATGTTTCTTAGCATGCTCAGAAACATTTGTCCGCTGGAAACCTGTCCGATCCGCCGGAAAATTGTCCGGTCGGACGTACAGACGACCGAACATGTCCGCTGAAACTGGTCTTCGGACCAGTTTCAGCAGACATGTTCGGTCGTGTGTACGGGGCCTAAGGCACAGGAATCTGCATGTAAGGCACAGGAATCTGTATGTAAGATACAAGAATCTGCACGTAAGATGCAGGAATCTGCATGTTAAGCCTCGTACACAATCCGTGGATTTTTGTCTGAAGGGCGTTGTCCATGAACTTGTTCTGCATACAGTCAGCAGGAAAATTTTCAGCCAACATACACCAAACCACATGGTTTTTCAGCTCCTTACCGCCACCCTTTAAGCAACTTCTGCTATTGTTTTCTGATGTTTAGCATTGGTTCGGAGCATGCATGTTTGTACTTTGGATTTTAGTCCAATGGATTTGTATACACACGATCGGATAATCCGACGGAACACATTTGTTGTCAGACAATTTGAGAGCATGCACAGCCAACATTTGCTGTCGGAAATTCTGACAACAATTGTCCGATGGAGCATACAGACGGTTGGATTACCCAACAAAACAAGTCCGTTGGACAATTGTTGTCGGGATATCCGATCGTGTGTACGGGCCTTAAGACACAAGAATTTGCATGTTAAGGCCCGTACACACGATCAGATATTCCGACAACAATTGTCAGATGGACATGTTTTGTCAGATAATGCATCCCGTCTGTATGCTCTATCGGACAATTGTTGTCGGTATTTCCAACAACAAATGTTGGATGGTCATGCTCTTAAATTAATAATAAAATAATATTGCGCAAACCACTAGGTGTCGTGAGTCAGGCTGCCAACATAACAAAGTGGATACTAAGTGAAAATATTGTAAAAAAATGTAGCGCCCAAAATGAATAAATAAGCCTTTAAAAGGATGTAAATATAGTAAACCTGATAGTCAAATGATCTGCATCACCGACTACTTTAATCCCAAAATATGTGAACCTGTGAGGTAAAAACAACCACATAGACCAAAAATACCTCAGATATAGGTCTATATGATGGTGCCAAAAATTGGTGCCAATATATATAATGCTGCAATCAATTATATGTGAAGATGATGTCTGTATGAGTTCAGAGCACCTGTTCCCTCTCAGACAATCGCTGAGAAAAAGTGGATAGTGAACAAAAATGACGTTCAAGTGATCTAAAAACAAAGACCCTTAATATATAAATGAACCAAACGTGATAGTATGTTTCAAAAAAAGGTAAAAACACCTTAAATATATAAATGACTGAATACGTCAGTGAACGTGACACCATAACAGTGTACAGAAAAAGTCTTTGAAAGCACACATATGATCTTCAATTGTTGGAGTGGAGCCAAAATCTTCAAAACACATAACACTCTTCACACATGGGCATTGATTAAAGGGTGGGTACTCTTACCAGAAAAGGTGGACCCTCAACCTCACCATACGGTGGGAGGGTCGTTAGAGCTTGTACAGACTGGCGTCTGGATCTGGGAGTCTCCCCTTAAGATGGTCAGAACCAAAGATAGCCTCAGGTGGTCTCGAGAGGGGGGCGGCGAGCCCGGACGAAAAAAGAGAAAGGTTTGAGGGGAACAGGCATTTTTAATTTGAGCAATGTGGTCCTTACTGACACTGAGAAAGCAGTGTTAGATAAGGGCCTCAAATATGTCCCTCCCAAAACTTTAAACAAATTCCACACGTTTATTGATGTACAAAAATACATCAGGAAATTGAATATACAACGCTATTTTATTAGCAATCCATGTAGGTCCAACCTTCCAGATATATCCTCTCGGATTGTTCATACAGGACTTTCCAATCCTTCTGTTTTCAACCCCTTTTGCCCCATGGCCCCTAACGTCCGGATATTTAGAGATATGGTCCTTAAAGACTTAGATGTTTTGCCCTTGAAGAAAACTTTTGTTGATCCACATATCAAACTGGGTTTAAAAAGTCTGTGTGAACATAAGGATCTGGTTATCCGTCCGGCGGATAAGGGGGGAGGGATTGTAGTATTGGACAAGTCGGCCTATCATGCGGAAATGTTACGCATTCTTGGAGATAGTAACACATATATGAAACTACCCTCAAATCCCACCTCCAGAATTAAAACCTCGTCGAGCAAAATACTCACTAGAGGAGCTCAAAGTAGGATTTTGGACAAGAAGGAACATGCATATCTCATGACGAAGGTCCCTCGTATCCCCACCATGTATTTTTTACCAAAAATACACAAGGATAATGTTAACCCTCCCGGGAGACCCATCATAAGTGGGATTAATTCTATAACTTCTCGAATAGGGAAGTATATAGATCATCACCTGCAACCCATGGTTAAGGACATTCCGTCGTACTTGAAGGACACCAGGCACACTATAGCTCGCCTGGAAGAGGTTGTGTACAGTGGAGACATTTTGCTAGTTACAGCGGACGTGTCCTCCCTGTACACGAGCATTGCCCACCATTTAGGGTTCCAGGCAGTGGAGACTTTTCTCCACCGTAACACCAGCATCCCTACTGTACAGAAGTATTTTGTTATGGACCTACTTAGGTTTGCTACCAGTAATAATTACTTCTGGTACGATGGAGATTTCTTTTTACAACTAAAGGGAGTGGCTATGGGGGCCAAGTTTGCCCCCAGCCTTGCCAACATTTTCATGGCCAAATGGGAGGAGGATGTCGTCTATGCCTTCAACAGGCCGGAGATCCTTCTCTGGGCCAGGTATATAGACGACATCCTCCTCCTATGGAAAGGCGACTTACAGTCGCTGGATCTCTTCATGGCTACCTTAAATAGAAATGAGGTGGGGATCATTCTTACTTATGAGGCAAGTTTTAGCAACATCAATTTTCTTGATCTTGAAATTTTTGTCCAGAATAACCGTCTAGCCACCAAAACGTTTTTCAAAAACACGGACCGCAACAGCTATATTCCCACCGATAGCTGCCACAATCCGGCCTGGCTCAATTCTATTCCTAAGAGTCAGTTGTTGCGTATTCGACGCAACTGCTCAGATGTTAGGGATTTTTTTGTCCAGGCAGACGTTTTGAAACAGAAGTTTTTGGACAAGGGATATTCAAGAGCTAAAATAGATACAGAAATAGAACAGATTGGGAAGGTTGGCCGCACTTTACTTACAGTGGAAAAAACTAAAACAGCTCAAAATCCAAAATTTAAGAATGCTTTTTTTACCACATTCTCTGGACAGTACAAACAAATTAAGAACATTATTCACAAACATTGGGGGATTCTTAAGGAGGACCAATTATTGGGACCGACCTTACCCACCAATGCTATGGTGATTTATAGGGGGGCCACCTCTTTAAAACATCACGTCACTCCGAATGTGATTGATCCACCAGTGAAGTCGTCCTTTTTTCCTCTATCCAAAGGCTTTCATCCCTGCAGGAAATGTAGGGTATGCCTGAATAACACACAGGGACGCAAGAAAGTAGTTTCTTTTAGGTCCACTGTTACAGGGTTGACATATCCTATGAAACAGTTTTTTACATGTGCATCCACGCACATAGTGTATTTGATCACCTGTCCTTGTGGAAAACAGTACGTTGGTCGGACCATACGGAGCTTTTCCACAAGGGCAGGTGAGCATGTTGCGAAGATCCTTAAGGGATGCGACAAACATACAGTACCAAGACATTACCTTGAGGTACACAATAAAAATTGGAGGGTACCACCTTTGCCATCATTGATAAATTTGTTCCCCACTGGAGAGGCAAGCCTTCTACCAGAGGGGTCTCTAAATTAGAGGTCTTCTGGATCTATACGCTCAAAAGTTACGCGCCATTCGGACTTAACGTCGAATGGGACGTAAATGCGTTTATAAACCAGTCCTGATTAGGACAATCATTTAAGGCACTCATTTATACATCAGAAATTGTTCTATCTATTTTAATTGATGTTTTGTCCTTACAGTTGATGTATATACATTATGTGTAGTTCCAACTCATGTATTTACCTTTTTGGACTACTCTACCTATATGTACATGTGTGTTTTTTCTGTTTATAGATGTATATGCATGGAAAAGACTGCTAGATGTTGTGTTTAATCCATCTCCGTGTTAGCCAATTCCAACCCTTATGGCGTTATATTTATTCAAATTGATTTATGGATTCATTTCTCTTTTTGGCCTGTGAGGATGACCTGGAATGATCTGTTTTTTTCCCCCTTATGGAGTAAATGTCCTCCGTTAGCACACAAATGATTCGTTATATTTTCTGCAGGTTACACTGTTTGAACAATGACTTCCTGGAACGCATATTGAAGCGCAGCGCTGACGTGCTTAACGCTTCTCACAGCATGGGAAATCTGATGATTGTTGCTGATGGTTGGACACACCTCCATCTCCGTACCATTCTTATTGGTGGAGAGGGGAGAGACCTGGAAATCCACACAGTCTGTGAATGACCCTGGAACGCAGCGCTGACGTTCTGACGTCATTGCGCTTTGCGCATACAGATACCAATTGGTTAACCCAGTTAGGAACGTCTTCCTATCCGCTGGCAGGATAGTGAAAGACATCCTCTCAGTCCTATCAGTGTTTGCCTATGACCACTTCCGGTCTCTGCAACGCACAATGAGATTTTGTTAATGTGTCTGAAACGCACGCCATCGCAGCGAGGGGGACCAGGTGTTGGCTGTCACGGATCTGGATTAACAGGTATTTATTGCAGTGGAGTTGATAGGCTGTCAGAACCCCAGTTGAAGTCCTATAGTGACGAAACCGGTAGGGTGATAGTTCTATTGTAACTCCACTGCTGACTTATTGGAAACTCTCCCATATTTATCCAAGGTGGGAGTACCTGCTGCTATTTTTCAGCTTGCTGTGGTTTTTTATTTTGATTTTTTTAGCTTGCTGTTTGTTTTTTACCTTTAGTGTGGCTTTGCAAGCCTTTTCACTATTTTACTTTTGAATTTTGCCATATGAGTGCAATAAAAAAACTTTTTTACACTATGAGGAGCACCTCTATACTTTTTTCCTTTGCATAACAATTGGGATGTTTGGAGCACTTCTGATGAGCTGATTCCTGCCACAACACTCTATCCTGGACAATCGAGACCACCTGAGGCTATCTTTGGTTCTGACCATCTTAAGGGGAGACTCCCAGATCCAGACGCCAGTCTGTACAAGCTCTAACGACCCTCCCACCGTATGGTGAGGTTGAGGGTCCACCTTTTCTGGTAAGAGTACCCACCCTTTAATCAATGCCCATGTGTGAAGAGTGTTATGTGTTTTGAAGATTTTGGCTCCACTCCAACAATTGAAGATCATATGT
Organism: Rana temporaria; assembly: GCF_905171775.1. Taxonomy (NCBI): domain Eukaryota; kingdom Metazoa; phylum Chordata; class Amphibia; order Anura; family Ranidae; genus Rana; species Rana temporaria. Next base: position 87,733,113 of record NC_053494.1, on the reverse strand, counting down.
GTGCTTTCAAAGACTTTTTCTGTACACTGTTATGGTGTCACGTTCACTGACGTATTCAGTCATTTATATATTTAAGATGTTTTTACCTTTTTTTGAAACATACTATCACGTTTGGTTCATTTATATATTAAGGGTCTTTGTTTTTAGATCACTTGAACGTCATTTTTGTTCACTATCCACTTTTTCTCAGCGATTGTCTGAGAGGGAACAGGTGCTCTGAACTCATACAGACATCATCTTCACATATAATTGATTGCAGCATTATATATATTGGCACCAATTTTTGGCACCATCATATAGACCTATATCTGAGGTATTTTTGGTCTATGTGGTTGTTTTTACCTCACAGGTTCACATATTTTGGGATTAAAGTAGTCGGTGATGCACATGCTCTTAAATTGTTCTGACAACAAATGTGTTCCGTTGGATTATCCGATCGTGTGTACACAAGTCCGTCGGACTAAAATCCAAAGTACAAACACGCATGCTCCGAACCAATGCTAACCATCCGACAACATTAGCAGAAGTTGCCCAAAGGGAGCAGAAAAACAATGTAGTTTCATATATGCTGGCTGAGAAAGTTCTGCCGTCTGTATGGAGAACAAGTTCACGGCCAACGCTGTTTGGACAAACATCCACAGGTTTGTCTGATGGAAGTCCGATCGTGTGTATGAGGCTTAAGACACAAGAATCTGCACGTAAAGGCACATACACACGATCGGATATTCCAACAACAACTGTTGGCTGTGCATGCTCTCAAATTGTCTGACAACAAATGTGTTCCATCCGATTATCCGATCGTGTGTACACAAATCCGTCGGACTAAAATCCAAAGTACAAACACGCATGCTCCGAACAATGCTAAACATCAGACAATAGCAGAAGTTGCCCAAAGGGTGGCGGTAAAGAGCTGAAAAAACACATGGTTTGGTGTATGTTGGCTGAAAATGTTCTGCCTTCTGTATGCAAAACAAGTTCACAGACAACGCCCTTCGGACAAAAATCCACAGATTTGTCCGCTGGAAGTCCGATTGTGTGTACGAGGCTTTAAGCCTCATACACATGATCGTTTTTTTGGAAGGGAATTGTGTGTTGACCGGCTGTTGGCGGAAAATCTGACCGTTTGTACAATCCATCGGACAATTGTTGTCGGATTTTCCGTGGACAAATGTTGGCTGGGAGGCTTTTAAATTTTCCGCGGACAACGATCTGTTGTTGGATTTTCCAAGCATGTGTACACAAGTCCGTCGGACAAAAGTCCAAAGTACAAACACGCATGCTCGGATTCAATGCCCACCAAACACAACATTAGCAGAAGGTGTCCAAAGGGTGGCGCTAAAGAGCTAAAACGTAGTACGTCACTGCGTTCCTGTTTGTTGACCGACAATTGTGTGCCGTTTGTATGCAAGACCAGTTCCTGGCCAACGCCCTTCAGACAAAAGTCGAGGCTTTGTCTGCAGAAAATCCGATCTCGTGTATGAGGCTTAATAGCGAGAGTGGCCTAAAAGAGGATGATTAAACAGAACCACTCCCTGACCACCTACCTCTAAATGAACATAGAAGCTGCTTGTGTGAGTACACATTGTCATGGACTCAATGCTTAGCTAAATAGTGTGGCAATTTTCACTCAACATGTCAAGTTTCATAGGCAGCATTGCATGTCAAACTTATCATTGAGCTTACCATGAAAAATTTAGTCAGCAGCTACAAATACTTTTTTTTTTTTCACAATCAAAGGTTTTTATTTAGAGATAATAAACATAGCAAGTAAAGGGACAGTTCCATTACATGGATTATGCAGGGTACAAAACAAGTACTGATAACAATAAATGTCTGCGAACAGTAAAATTTAGCCAAAGTTGGTAAATTACATTCAGATAATTTAATACATATAATAATAGTTTGTAAGTGGGAGGGGGGGTAGGTGGGTAAAGGGTGAGGGGGAAGAAAGGAGGGGGGGGATGGGGAGAGGTGTGGGTAGGGGTTGCAAAATTGAAGGCATTGGTAAGTCTATCGACGGGTGAGTATAGGGTGTGTCCAGGGCAGTACGGGTGGTACTTATTTCAGCTTCTTAGTACAGGATTGGATGTGTGTTCGTCGGAGTGAGCATGTCAGTCAAGACATACAAGTAGGGAGGGTGCAAGATAATTAATTGCATAGGGACTGGTATTCAGCAGAGTAGGTAAACAAGAACCATGGTTGCCAAAGCTCGTTGAATTTCGTGCTATTTTCAGTTTTCATGGCCAGAATTTCCTCCATTTTGTAAATGTAAGTGATTCTATCCAACCATTCTTTGATCTTAGGTATCTGGGTTGACTTCCAATATACAGGGATGAGGGTTTTAGCGGCATTCAGTAGGTGTCTGGTAAGGGACCTTTTGTATTTGCTAATGGGTAGGTGGTTGATGTGAATCAGGCATGCGGCTGCGTCTAATGTGATTTTTGTTTCCGTGATGTGCCTGATCCAGTCAGTCACCTGTTTCCAGTAGGCTGAAATTACGGGACAATCCCACCAAATGTGCAAGAAGGTGCCTGTGCCCTTACCGCAGCGCCAGCATGTGTCTGATGCCGTCTCAAACCATTTTTTGGCCCTTTGAGGTGTGATATACCACTGTGTTAGTATTTTGTAGGAAATCTCTTGATATCTTGTGCTCAAAGAACACTTGTGTGACCATATGCATGCTTTTTCCCATTGTTTGTCATCTATGCTAATACCGAGATCCTTCTCCCATTTAATTTTGTGTTTGCTCGTACCTTCTTGCGTTGGTTGGATGAGCCAGGAATAAGCCAGAGATGTAGCGTGTGGGACTGGTCGCCTTTTATAGCAGATGTCTTCTAGGGTAGTTAGGGGTCGGCTATAAGAGGGAATAGATCTGGTGTTAACTAGGAAGTTTTTCAGTTGTAGATATAGCCAAGGGCCTGGGCACATATCACCAAATTCCTCCCTCATTGTGTCTAGGGATTTGACTGTGGTGCCGGAGAAGCAATTTAGGGCTAGTAAGTCTGGAATTTTTTTGCCTTGGAGACCTGGGGGGAAATCCGGGTTATCGAAGATCGGGGTGAGGGGGCCCGGTGTCGTGGACATTCCATGTTTTGCCGTTACCGTATGCCAAATTTTGAGTGTGTTTGCTATTATTGGGTTTTTAATTGATTTGCTTATCTTTGAGTGGGAGGCCCATGGGGAGAATAGTGTGTGGTGTGGGGCTATGTACCTCTCTAGTTGGACCCAATCTTTTTCTTTGCTGTGGCAGTGCCAGTCTATTATCCTAGTGATATGCGATGCTTGGTGATATTTCTTGTAATCAGGGAGTCCTATTCCACCTCTGCATTTATGTAGTGTTAGTAATGAGAGGCTAATCCTTGGGTTTTTGTCAGCCCATAGAAACCTTCTTTGTATTCTAAGTAATTTGGTAAAAAATAAGTTCGGTACGTGTATAGGTAAGGCATTAAAAATGTACAGAAGTCTAGGGAGGATTGTCATCTTCAGAATTGAAGCTCTTCCGAACCATGAAAATAATTTTGGTGTCCATTTATTGAGATCATTGGAGACTTGTTTAAGTAGTGGGGAATAATTGGCCTGGAAAAGTGTATCTAAACTGTTGGTCAAGTTTATTCCTAAATATTTTAGGGATGAGGGGACCCAGTGGAAAGCATGGTTAGATTTCAGGTGGGTAATTTGGTCATGTGGTAGTGTCAGGTTAAGGGCTTCAGATTTAGATTTATTAATTTTGAAATTAGAGATATATCCGAATGTTTCAAATAGTTTCTGTAGATTGGGGATTGAAAAGAAGGGACTAGTAAGAAAAAACAGCAAATCGTCTGCGTAAGCCGCAACTTTGTACTCTTTCTTGCCTACCTTTAGTCCTTTTACGCCTGTAGCCAGGTTGACTGCTCTGATCAGCGGTTCCAGGGAGATAATAAAGAGAATGGGGGAAAGGGGGCATCCCTGACGGGTCCCATTTTGTATCTCTATAGGGTCAGATAGGGTGTTATTTACTTTTATTCTGGCTTGAGGATGCTGGTATAAGGCCGACAACCATGACAACATGCTTTCTCCTAGGCCTATGTGCGTACAAGTGGAGAACATATATTCCCAGGATATTCTATCGAAGGCCTTTTCGGCGTCAGTCGATAGTAACATTCCATTGGTCTTGGATATTCGTGCGTGATGTATTAAGTTGAGTGCCTTTGTAATATTGTCTCGTGCCTCTCTGCCCGGCATGAAGCCGACTTGTTCGGGACCAATTATTTTGTTAAGTATGGGTTTCAATCTGTTAGCTAGGATTTTTGTTAAAAGCTTTAAATCAACGTTTAATAACGATATGGGTCTGAAATTGGCACAGTCAGAATGGTCTTTGTCGGGTTTAGGTATCACTGCAATATGGGCCATGAGAATGGAGGTAGAGTTATGTTTATTTTTTGCTAAATAGTTAAAGGATGAGAGGAGGGGTTTACAAAGGGTATTCATGTATGTCTTATAATATTGGGACGTAAAGCCGTCCGGGCCTGGGCTTTTTCCTGTTTTTAAATCTTTAATTGCTACTTGTAGCTCCATGAGATTGATTGGTTCATCTAATTTGGAGGTGTCATCTTGTTTGAGCGTCGGGAGTTTGCTATCTTTTAGGAATTCTGATATCGCTTCCTTTTTGGAGTTTGTGATGTGATGTGGTTTGTGTTGATCGGGGAGGTTATATAGTTTTTTATAGAATTTTGAAAAAAGGTTGGCAATCTTTTCTGTGTCATGACTTAGTACCCCCTGGTTATCTTTAATAGCGTGAACGAGGTTCGTTGATTGTGCGTCTTTAAGAGCTTTCGCAAGAAGTTTCCCGCTTTTATCCCCTTGCTCATAGAAAATGTTTTTCCGGAAAAAGAGGGCCTTTCTAATTTTAATGTCAAGGATCTGTTTCAGTGAAGACCTACAAGTTTGCAGTTCTTCTTCTACGGATTTCGAGAGGGACTGTTTGTGTTGAGTCTCTAATTTGGATATTTGGTGTGAAAGACGTGCAATTTCCCCCTCTCTATCCTTCTTTCTTCTGGAGCCCCATTTGATTAGTTCACCCCTTATTACCGCTTTGTGCGCTTCCCAGTTATTTAGGGGGTTTGTGTCATTGTCAAGATTGGTCTGGAAGTAAGTCGTGATTTTTTGGTGTATGTCGTCTCTGATTTCTTGGTCAGTGAGTAATGTTGCATTAAGTCTCCAGTTAAAAGTGGAGCGTTTAGGTGGGCCGAGTTGTAGTGTGATGGCAGTGGGGGCATGGTCGGATAGTGAGATTATGCCAATATCAGCTCTTAGTAACCTGCACAGGTCTCTTTGGGAGATGAAAATCATATCGATGCGGGAATATCTTTTGTGGGGTGGTGAAAAGAAGGTGTAGTCTTTTTCTGAGGGATTTATCGATCTCCATGAGTCGACGAGTGTCAGAGATTGCAGCAGTATTTTAATACGTTTCAGTGTCCTGTAAGATACGTGCGTGTGGCCATTCGATGTGTCTTTAAGTGGGGAGAGGGGAATGTTGAAGTCGCCCCCTAGAACAATACATCCCTCTGCAAACCATTTAAGTTCGTCAATGATTTTACGGCAAAATGTGATGTGTGCTGCATTGGGGAAATACACGTTTGCTAGAGTGATCGGGGAGCCTCCCCATGTGCCTTTTAAGAAAATATAACGTCCCTCTGGGTCTGAAATTTGGTGTTGAAGAACAAAAGGTGCGTCTTTATTAAGCAAGATAGATACCCCTTTAGTCTTGGCCAGGCGGTTAGTGGCGTGATATGCTTTTGTAAAGATGTTGTTCGTGATTTTGGGGATGTTCTGCCCTTTGAAGTGGGTCTCTTGTAGGAAGACCACAGAGGGACGGATTTTTTTGAGTTCCCTCAGTAGTTTTGTTCTTTTTTCGGGGATGTTCAAGCCGTTAATGTTATGTGAAATGAGCATGGGGGACTTACCTAGAAATGAGTATGCCATTTTGTGGACTTAGTGCCTTCTATGTGGTGGTGATCTGGGGGAGGGGGAGCTGTGATGTGTGTGGTGAGGGGAGGGAGGATGGGGGGGGGGTACAGGGTAGGGGGATAGGAGGGGTGTTAGGATCAAAGGGTTAGGGGGGGGAGAAAGTAAGTATGGATGAGTTGTACTCAATTCACACCTTAAGGGTGATGAGTTAATTAGTATCTTAAATATTAAGATCTAGTAAATACTCCTGGGGGTGAGTGGGAGTCACGCGCACGAATCGCCTCAGGGCAAAATCCTTCTCTGTTATATAGAGAATGGACAATGCCTGAAGTTGACTATGCGGTAATATAGAATTAGGTTTTGTATGTGTGGAGAGATGCCATGGGACCTGAGAAGTATGTGTGTGAGATAGTTGGAGTTCTAGTATACTTAAGCCGGTAGGGAGAAGGTGAGAGGAAGAGGGGTAGGCTTTAATTGAGGTGTTGAAGAAACAAGGTGTAAAGTAGTATTTACTTGTCTTAGGGATTAGGTTTAATCAGTGTGGAATGGTGTGGTATTCGAGTCAGTTATGGGGATACCTTCACTTATTCCTTCAGTGTCATTACTTATATCTATTACCATTGATGGTTTATTTTAGAGGCTGTTTCACCTCTAAGATGAAGGTTTTGGTTGAAAATCGGAACCATAAAACAAAGAAAAAGAAAGAAAACAACAAAGAGGAAGAACCAATGCTTTCATAGAACACTCAGGACTCTAACTGTATCAAATGTGAGTTCAGTCAGGGTAACATCTATGAAGTATAGTGCGCCAGCACTGTGGAGATTCATGACAACCTCTAGTATACAGTAGTGGTCAATTATGAGAGGCATTAATGCTAAGACCTGATTTTCTATCCTAACATAAAATAAAATAGGGCGGCAGGTCATATAGTTTGGTAGTTTGTCTTCTCAATTGGATTCCCACCCGGTATTTAAGTGTGTGCGGGTCATGTGTGTCCGTCATCCCCGTGCCTAAGGACTAACCTGGATATCTGGAGTGATCACCTCGAGGGTGCCTGATGTGGTCGTACTAGTCTACTAGGCCGCCTGTTTAGGATGTTAAATAGGGAATCATGCATGGTGGACATTGGAATTAGAGCCTGTTGTGTGATAGAGTTCAATTGTGACACGTTTCATTAATGCGTGAATTTTTGGGTGTGTTGTCAGAGCACAAAAAAGGGATCTCCACCCTGGTAGCTATGGTAAACTGTAACTAGGCACATAATGAAGAATCAAAACAACAATATATAGGGTGCTTAGGATAATGTCCTCCTTAAAACACCTGTGGCCCTTGCCACTGTAGGGTAAACAATGAAAGATCCACTTTTCCTGTGTAACAGTCAAACAGGATATTTGCTAGTATAGTTCAAGGTGCAGTCAGTTCTGGGTTAGATCTCATCAAGTAAACCCGATCATAAAGGGCAAAGGTACCCAGCCTACATCCTTTCCTTTTCAGGTATAACCGGGGTACGCGTAAACATGTAAAGAGTAAGTGAGCACCCGTTCAAATTAACTTCATAGTCTGTCCGAAGGGGTGCAGTGTGCCATGTGTGCGTCCAACAGGTTAGCAGGTTACTCACGATTAACATATCTATGGACATGTATGTTATCTGGGATGTTGGGTTGTATCGGTCCTTCTTTGAGTAGCTGCTGGGCAGGCTTGGTGTGGAAGTCCTCTTTTTTCCTTGCACGGCTGGTTTGTTCTCTGTAAAACAAGGTTAAAACCTGGAAGAGAAAGGCATTGAAACAAAGGTAAACCTGTAGGGGTGCAAAGGGTTAGTTGCCGGTTATAGCTCGATTTGTCCTTCTAGAGTGCTACTCTGTTCAGCATATTGTGCAGAGGTGGGCGGATGAGGTGAAGTGGGTTGGTGATTATCAGATGATCTGTCCCGTTCAAGAGTGTTCGTTGATGTATGGATCTTGGAGACGGGAGAGATAGTGCCATCTACTGGTTATTATCATGTTGAATCATCCCATGCATTCTGGCATTAATATTAAAAAAGAAGAAACTGCATAAGGTGATATGCTGAGTGGGGCACTAGGGACCCAAAAAAGAAAACTGTAATAAAAAAAAACCAGACGAAACATTTGAATAGGGAACGTAAGGATGGGAGTGAAAAACTGGACCCATAACTGCTGAGCTTGTGATTCAAAGTGATGAGTCAAGGATATTTTCGACTCGTTATTACCACATGTGAGCAAGTTTCTGTCTTGTTTGAGATGGTGGTCTGTTATCCGGGTTCTTTACAGACGTTGTGCTTCCTTCACTCTGGGGCTCCGTGAGCTTTTGGAAGTTGCTGGGGAGTCGTTGTATCTTCTGTAGGAGTTGCCACGTTGGCTTCTCTGTTGCATCGGGGAGAAGAGTGATGGCGGACCGGGTGAGTGCTGTGGGTTGTTGATGAGGGGTGGTAGAAGGAAGTCAGCATACCAGTCTGGTAGCTCTACAGGCGCAATCTGCAAAGCCTCGCAGAATTTCAGGAGATCCTCCGGGGTTCTCAGCAGGTGTTGTTTGCCCATGTATGCGGCCTGTAAAGCGAACGGGAACTTCCACCGGTAAGTTATTCCCTTTTCTTTTAGGATGGCAAGGAGAGGTTTCAGTGCTCTCCTGTTCCTAAGGGTGATTGGCGAGAGGTCCTGGAACAATTGTATTGCAGCATCGCCATGTTGGATCTGGTCTGCATTCCTCGCCTTGAGCAGTATTTCTTCCTTAAGGCCGAAGTTTGGGAGGCAGCATATGATATCCCTGGGAGGATTATCATCTGGGGCCCTGGGTCTTAGCGCTCTATGAGCGCGGTCGAATTCGATGGGGGATTGTTCTGGCCTTTCCAATAGGTTGTTGAAGATGGCGGATAGCGCCGGTCGTATGCCCTCGGGGACTACCGTTTCTGGGACCCCCCTTATCCTAATATTATGTCTGCGTCCCCTATTGTCCAAATCCTCAATTTGTCTGTTCATGTCAATCAGGTGTTGTGAGTGGGACGCCGAGATGTCATCAAGTCTAAGCAGGGCCCTGTCTCTCCTCTTGCCAGCGCGCTCCGTCACGGCCATCTGCTCTGAGAGCCTGAGTAATTCAGCCTTGATGTCTGTGATGGCTATGGTGAAGGAATTTTTTATATCCGCTGCAATGTCTGTCATTGCTGCGTAGGTCAGGGGTATGTCAGCCCGGTCCGTACCTTTAGATGAGTCCTCAGACGCTGGGAGGGAGACCTCATCATCCTCCAGGTCCTCCATCATGTTCAGCCTAAGCGGCGGCGCCATCTTGGAGGCCTTGCTTTTGCCGCTGAAGCAGAATTTGCTGAGGTTCGTTGGGGTAATTTTCCTCTTAGGGGTGTTCAAGGATCGCAGGGAGCGGTTGTGTGATCCTCTCTTGGGTTGGGAGGACATAATCCTTTAGAAATCCGGCCGATTTCAGCTCTCAGGCCCCACGGAATGTCGGAGCTCCTCTACACTGCTGCCATTCGCATCGCGCGCCAAGCCACGCCCCTCTACAAATACTATAGCTGCTGATTTTTTATATATGGACACTTACCTGTCCAGGGAGCCCGCAGCTCGGATTGGCTGTAGGGTGCTTTATCTGCCATTCCTGGTAAGGGAACCAGGCAGTGAAGCCTTTCAGTTCCCTACTGCGCATGCGCAACACACGCTGTGCTATTTAATTGGCACATAGGAAGGAGGAGGGGGGCCGAACTTCCAAGAGCTGGCGCCGTCTCCCAAAAGTGGGGAACGGTATCTGTCAAAAACAGGTACCCACGCCCCCTCCCCCCTGAAAGGTGCCAAATGTGACACTGGAGGGGGGGAGGAGACGGATAAGCGGAAGCCAAATACTTGGCTTGCAGTTGTGATGCAGTATTTTAAAGCAAAATTCACATTCAGCTAGAAAAAAAAAACATTCAGAAGGCAGCAGAATAACCTCCTGCACTAACAGTGGGATGATCTTAAAGGGGCATTACCGCACACTCAAGTGTTCAAGTGTGTGCTACATAAAGATTGCAGGTTTTAGGGATGCACTGGATACAGAGTGAAGGGTCAGGGGTGCCCTACATACACAGTGCAGACAGGGCCTGTACAAAGGGTGGTGGGAGGGGCGGCTGCCCTGGGTTTACTGGTGACGCCTTCCTTCTGTTGCGAGGCTGACAGGCGGTGGCAGTGTTTTTGACAAGCAAGTGACTGCTGGGTGTAGGATCCCCTAAGCTTGCACATCATGAGCGGGGAGGGGGGCGCAGTTTGGAATATTTTCCCTGGATGCTGGGTGACCCTGTCTGGGCACTGAGTGCAGAGTACAGTGCAGGGGCGGATCCAGGGGGAGGGGAAGCAATAGGTTAATTGCTCCCCCCCCCCCCGACTCAGAGAAAATATTACCTACTCTAAGGGCCCTTTCAGACGTGCGGACCGTATTTCCGCTTTTTCATCCATCCGTTTGCGGATGAAAAAGGGAAAAATTGGTCCCTATGTGATTGAAGGTGTCAGCGGATAAACATCCGCTGACACCCGTAATCACCCGCCTCTGCAAAGATCAGATTTTGCAGACGGAAGAATGTCCTATTTTTTCTTCCGTCTGCGGATCGGATGAACACGGACAGACGGTCCGTGTTCATCCGATCCCCCATAGGGGAGAGCGGAGAAAAGACAGGGCGGTCCCTGCACAGTGTGCGGGGACCGCCCTGTCAGCCGCCGGCTCAGCGGGTGTATACGGAGCGATCCCCGCTGAGCTTACGGACACACGGAGGGATCATTACTGATCTGCCCCGTGTGAAAGGGCCCTTAGTCTCACAGTCAGAATCAGCAGCAGTGGCAAATGAGACCCTCTTGTTGTTACACCACCGTTGGCCTCTACTGCCTGAAGCACTGGTTGCTATTGCCTGGCATCTAGCAACCAGTGATGTCACATCCAAGGAGGAGAACGAGGCCCCAGCATTCAGAGCGTAAGTTCTTCCTCCTTTGCGCCTAGTAATGGTTGGCTCCACCCACCTCCTCCCTCCATCTTCTCCAGTGCGGCGTGAGGAAAGGGAACTGTCTAAGCAGTTGCCTGCCGACCTGTCTGCACCTGCCTGAGGTGAGGCATTGTTAGCATATTCTCATTATTTTCTAAAAGGGCTCTAATCAAGCCCTCACTGACCTCCTTAGCTCTGGGTACTGTGTGCAGCGTCCCACTCAGGACATGTGGGAACTGCAAAAGTATTACTTCTTTGTCATTGCTATATTGCATGTCATTTTGCATTGTATACCTGTGGTATCCCTGTTCATAGGCTGGTCAGGTGTGCTTCTTACTTCCCACCACAAGATGGGGATAGCACCACTCTGGGAAATCTATCCCAGCTCAGGCTTATCCGTGGTCAGTTGGTCAGTACAGGAAGCAGTGTGGAGAGAGAAAGGAGAATGTGAAGGTCAGTCCAGAGAAGGGACACATTTAAACTGCTAAAATCAAAGGATAAAAGCCATTAATCGGCAGCAAAGACCTTTGAGTATAAAGGTGAAGGATTTATTAGCCTCCGGCAACCTCACCCATGTCACTGGATTCAAAAGGGACCAGACACAAGTAAGCATTATACTGAACCACAGCCTGAGTCCAGGCCTACTAAAGCCTATTAGCAGTGGATCAGCAGAACTCCTCTATTTACCCAGAGACTGTATTCTAACTGGATGTTTGTACTGCAACCAAAACCAGACACAGTAAAAGTTGTGAGTTGTATTCTACCACTGTCTACCTCATTCTTCAACATTGCTACTACAACTGGTTGTACCACCATTAACGGTACTGGCGTCACGACAAATATCATCAAGGGACCCAGCCGCCACAAGCACTCTAAACACCCCTGTCATCACGGGCACCTCAACCACCATCTTGGCTGGCGTTTCCCTATCGCAGAGCGTGCCCCGGAGGATCCTGTGCTGTCTTCCCTTTCACTGTGCGACCGGCCCAGGGAGGCTTTCTGCTAACCGTGAGTAAACCGATGAACTGTATTATTGCTGTCTCTCATCGGCCCACCGTGCACCTCACGTGTTCCCCTGCGGTTCTGGCTCGTCGCATAAGAAAAATTGGCGTCACGAACAGGATAATTACCCCTGTGCCTTATCTAAAAGACTGTCGCATCAGAATAAGCCCCTTTGCTTTATTGAGAGACTATTTACTTATTGCATGCTGTGTGGGGCCACAGAACTGTTTAAACTGTTTAAAAGTTGCATGGAAGCGTTATCCCAGTTATCAGCATAAAAATCGCAGCATCCAAAGTGAGAAAATCAGACATTTGTGTGTTAACAAAACTGCATGCAGTATTTGAATTGACTATTTCCATTCACGTAAAATGGCTGCCAGAGACCTTCTTGTTCAAAAATTCCTATGCCATCACTGTGGATAAGTTAGTGACACCCCCTGAAGAGCGGGAAAGTTTGGTGCCACCTATTTATGCAAAATTGTCCGGCCAGCCCGCCTTACCTTTGCTGTGTCAATCCTGGGAGGAAAGTGTGACAAACGCACGCCCCAGAAGTCGCGAGACTTTGCATGCGAGCAAAAGGAGAGAAAATAATCGCATTGCTTGCCGTCCGAGCAGTAATCGCAGCCTGTCAGGTGCCGCTACTAACTATAAGGAGCACTGATAGCTGGAACTCTGCTAGAGATCCAAAATCAACATTTCTGCAGCATTGTATTCAGCCGGCATTAAATTCTTAAAGGGCCATACACCCGCAAGACAGCGGTTGCCCATAGCAACAACGCACAAAAAGTGTCTAAAAACGCATTTGACTTACCCAACTAGAACTCACCTGCTGTTACCATGTCTGTGCAAGGAGATGACGTGCAGCCCGACCTCAGAGGACCCCCTGCATCAGCCGCAGTCGGTCCCAATGCAATACCAACTGCTGCAGCACCAAGTTTAATGCCTTTAACCATGCCTTATTATTTTGGGGCCCCCTGGTTCCCACGATATTCTGGGGAAATTCATACTTTAAGGGACTTTAAAGAAAAAATTCTGGCTATGTTCAGATTGTACCCTGTATCCTCAGAGCAACAGATGGAGATTCTTCTTGCGCAATTGGAAGGAGCTGCGCTCAGAGAAGTGAAATCTTGGCCGAGCTCAGAGAGAAAGACCATGGAGCAGATTTTTCAACGTCTCTACACCACCTTTGAACCCAGTACCGTGTCAGAGGTCAAGATGAGGTTCTTCAGCAAGAGACAGCAATCTGGTGAGTCACTCAGAGACTTTGCATTATCTTTGCAGGAAGCCCTTAGAGCTGTTGTCCAAGTAGACCCCCGTGAGGCAGAAAATCAGGACAAAACCCTGAAAGAACAATTTATTGAAGGCGTCCATACAGACAATCTAAAGAGCCAACTAAGAATGTTAGCCGCCCAACATCCAAGCGCTACCGTCTTAGATTTTAAAGAACTAGCTATCAGCATACTGGGAAAAAGCCCACCAACAGAACCTGTTAGATCTGTTGACGTGCCTGTATCACAGCTGGTTACCCCTGTAAAGTCTTTACCTATAGTCAGTCAGGCAACCCAAGCTCCAGTTCCTGACGCAGTTGCTGCCTTGACGGAGCAAGTCCGTTTTCTGACTAAAAGCCTGGAGAAAGTCCACCAAAAATTGGAACGATGGGAGAAACCATTAAAGTTAGAGGATGAGAAACCTGTGTCCAGAAGACTCTTCCCCTCTAATTCTAGAGAGACTTATTCCAGAAATTCTGGCGGACGTCCCCCTGACCACACTAGTACCCCTAAGCGGCCTATCTGCACGTACTGTCACAAACCAGGCCATACAGAAGCAACCTGCTGGCAGTTAAACGGGAAACCCCCGAGGCCAAGGACCACCCCTCGGGAGGTAAACCAATAGGTCCAGAAGATCCCTACTGGATGCCAAGATACGTTGGATCCCGTCCTGAAGTGGCACTTCAAATAAATGGAGTTCCTTTTGTTGCCCTAGTTGACACCGGATCCCAAGTCACCACCATCCAACAAGCAGCCTTTGAAAAATACTGGGATCAAAATCAGCTTACCCAGCCTCCAGAATCCTGGCTGAGTCTCATAGCCAGTAACGGCAAACCCATACCAGTCCATGGTTATTGGGAACCTACCATTCAAGTAGGAGGAACTACACTACCTCGACAAGGCCTTATTGTGGTACAAGTCAGAGACAATAACCCTAACCCTCCAATAGTCCTAGGAATGAATGTCCTCAGGAACTGTTATGTTGAGATGCTAGAAGCCTTGCACCAGTTAGTGCCTACTGCCCCTCCTGATTCTAAGAAGGTGATCCAACAAACCATCCGTGTACTAAATGCGCAACAGAGATTCACCAACGAAAAAGGAGAAATTTGCTGTGCCCGCATCCGGGATAAGCAACCTGTGATCCTCAAACCCAACACCGAGACTCTCTTGTGGTGCCGAGCTGTAGTCGGAATCCAAGGTCAAGACTACCAAGCCCTGGTAGAGCCTGTTGTTTTGGAAGACTATCCTCTAGTTAGAGCTGCAAGGAGCCTAGTAACCGTCTCTGAAGGTAAAGTGCCTATACGACTCCTAAACTTGAGTGATAGCAGTGTAACACTATCAAAACACCTTCCTATTGCACAGCTAATCCAAGTCACTTTTCAAGATGTCATCAGTGTGGCTACAGCTACCACAGAGCAAATTCCCAAGAGACAGAACCCCCAGGACCAAAATGTAAACACATCCTGGTGGAAAGAACTTCATGTGGGAGATGCTTCCACACCAGTAAACCAAATGGAGGGAGTACTAAAAATTGTGAAGGAGCTTCACCTTGCCTTCAGTAAGCATTCCACAGACTATGGAGAAGTGGATATCATCAAGCACTCCATTCCTACAGGTTCACACCCACCGATCAAGGAAAGATATCGGCCTATACCACCAACTATGTACCAATCCGTAAAGCAAATGATCCAAGAGATGAAGGACTCCAATGTCATTAGAGACAGCCATAGTCCATGGGCTGCACCTCTAGTCCTTGTCCGTAAAAAGGATGGTAACATCAGATTCTGTGTGGATTACAGAAAAATTAACCAAATCACCCACAAGGATGCTTACCCTTTACCACGCATAGAGGAATCTTTGACAGCTTTAGGATCTTCAGCCTACTTCTCTACCCTTGATTTAACCAGTGGATACTGGCAAGTACCCATGGCACCTGAAGATCGTGAGAAGACTGCATTTACCACCCCGATGGGCCTATTTGAGTTCAACCGCATGCCTTTTGGACTTTGCAATGCGCCCGGAACCTTTCAAAGACTAATGGAGCATTTTTTAGGACACAAAAATTTTGAAACCGTTCTGTTGTACTTAGATGATGTCATCATCTACTCCAAATCTTATGAAGATCACTTGAAACATTTGGCTGAAGTTTTTCAAATCCTTATTAAACATGGACTCAAAGTCAAACCATCTAAGTGCTATCTACTGAAGACAGAAGTCAAATACTTAGGGCATATTGTAAGCTCTGAAGGTGTTAAACCGGATCCAGAGAAGATAGCCGCAGTCCGAAATTGGCCTACTCCTACTACAGTGAAAGAAGTGAGGAGCTTTCTCAGTTTCGCAGGATACTACAGACGCTTTATTCCTCACTTTGCCCAAATTGCGGGGCCAATATTAGAACTTCTGAGAGGACATCCTAAGAGGTACCAAAAGTCTCCAATACCAGTCGAATGGAACACAGAAAGAGAAATTGCCTTCCAGCTCCTAAAGAAGAAGTTAACAGAACCACCAATCCTAGGCTATCCAGGTTACCAGAAGCCATTTCATCTTTACACAGATGCTAGTAAGAAAGGTCTGGGAGCTGTCCTATCGCAGGCACAGGAAGGAAAAGAAAGAGTTATTTCCTACGCTAGTAGATCTCTTAAAGGTACTGAAAGAAACGACCAAAACTATAGTTCCTTCAAATTGGAATTCCTCGCACTCGTGTGGGCTGTTACAGAAAAATTTAAAGATTACCTTGCCGCAACACCATTTGTGGCCTTCACAGATAACAACCCGCTAGCACATCTGAATACCGCCAAGTTGGGAGCATTGGAACAAAGATGGGCCTCACGCCTAGCTAACTACGATTTCACCATAAAATACAGAACAGGAAAAGCAAATGAAAATGCGGATGCATTATCCCGTCTGCCTACCCAAGAAGACCCTACTACACAGGAAGATGTTTGGGAAGAGGTAGAAATGCCAGCTTTTTACAAAAATTTTGCCCAACAAGACCTTATCACCATCAAAGGAAGAGAAGTCCTTAACCTTCAACAACAAGTGGATCCAAGATCCCAAGTGGACAAAGAAAGGTGGATCAAGCTGCAAAATGAAAGCAGAGTGTTGGGAGAACTGCAAGATTTCTTCACCAGCGGAAGAACCCCTGAAAGAATTCGCAGAAGAAATGCTGATCCAGAATTGTCAAAACTTTGGAGACACAGAAAACATCTCTTCCTACAGAAGGGCCTACTATTAAGAAGAACTTTAGACCCAATTACCTCGGATTGTCTATACCAAATCTTAATACCACGCCGAGATGCAAGAATCATTCTTGAGATGTATCATGATCAATCAGGACACTTTGGCGTGCAGAAGACAGAAGCCACCATCCGTAGAAGATTCTACTGGATTGGGATGAGAGGAGACATTGAAAAGTGGTGTCGAGAATGTTCCACCTGTGCTGTTGGAAGAAATGAAAAACATGACCAGAAAGCACCCTTACATCCCATTGTAAGCCGAACACCGCTAGAAATAGTTGCAATTGACCATGTGAAGCTGGAACCAAGTCGCTCAGGTTACACATACGCCATGACCATCATTGATCATTATACCAAATTTGTTGTAGCCGTACCTGTCAAGGACCTGACCGCTAGAACAACTGCAGATGCCTTCTGGAAACATTTCCTACTGCCATATGGATGCCCAGAAAGAATCCTTACAGATCAGGGATCTGCCTTTGAGTCGCAACTCTTCAAAGAACTGTGTACACTTCACAATTGCCAGAAAATCAGGACCACAGCCTACCACCCTCAAGGGAATGGACTTTGCGAGAAAATGAACCAAACTTTAATTGAGATGTTAAGAGCAGTACCACCTGCTACAAGAAGTGATTGGCCTACTCTATTGCCTCAATTGATGTACACCTACAATAACACCATTCACTGTTCTACTGGGTATACACCTTACTATCTCATGTTTGGCCGACAAGGTAAACTACCTGCTGACCATACTTTGGGCGTACAAGTGCCTGATGCAATCAACCCTCTACCAAAGACTGATTGGGTGAGTGAGCACCAAAGACGTCTAATTGATGCACAAGAAATTGTTCAACATCACATGGAACATGCTCATGAAAAGCAACAAAGAGATTATAACCAATCTGCCAAAGCAGAACCTCTCAAAATTGGTGACCATGTATGGTTAAAAAACAACCATCGCACCAGCAAGTTAGATAGCAAATGGGAGAGAGAACCTTACACCATTACAGCTATTCTCAATCCAGAGACTGATACTTATGAGATCACTAAAGAAAACAAATCGCGTGTAGTACATCGCAATCGCCTTAAGTTATGTCTCAAGGAAAGTACTCAAGAAGAAACTCTTCAAAAAGAAGCTATCCAAGAGGAAACACAATCCATAGAACCAGAGCCTACAAAACCATCTGATTCAGAGAATCCACTACAGTCTTTTGGAAAAGCATTATTAGACTCTGATCCTTTACAATGGTTCCTTACACCATGGCTCAATATCTTAGTGCCTGCCAAGAACAATACAACCGCACTTCAACCAGAGGAGCTATCTCAAGAAGTGTCTACTACAGCTCAAGAGACACCAAGTTCCCTTGAAACAAGGCCTGTAGAAACTCAGCCGCTAAGAAGATCTGACAGAACTACAAGAGGACGACCACCTGTCCGTTTGGAGGATTACCTGCACCAGCAGCCGAGAAGTCGACTATCGACTCTGTCATCTCATCGTTGAGTGCATCCTTACATCGTCTGAAGTTCCAGAGTGAGAAGAAGACTTACTTGGGATATTATGTTTATTTCCTTTAAAGGACTTTTCAAAAGGACTACATACCTACTGTTTTGCAACGTTCAAGCCTGTACCCGGAGATAGACTTTCACGTACCTGAGCCTCCGTGATATTCATCTGTTGACATTTTCCTGTGCCCAGTGAACGGACTCATACCCTGTGAGCCTCCTGAGATGTCATTTTTGTTTTGTTTTTCTTTTTCCATCTCATCGTGGACTATTCTGGTTTTGCCCTACATCACCAGTCTTCAGAGGAAAAACTACACCCCTTTTTGTCACATTTCGTTGTTGCCTGAGATATGTTTGCCTAACCCATTTTACTTGCAGATACAAGAAGTACAAGAATGGGGTTATATTGTTATTTCCTATGCATGCATGCTTTTCCCTTTCTCTTATATCTTACAGGAAGACACAACATCGAGTCAAAAGTGTGCCGAGGTCGACACACGTTTTACCATGGGGGTATGCAGCGTCCCACTCAGGACATGTGGGAACTGCAAAAGTATTACTTCTTTGTCATTGCTATATTGCATGTCATTTTGCATTGTATACCTGTGGTATCCCTGTTCATAGGCTGGTCAGGTGTGCTTCTTACTTCCCACCACAAGATGGGGATAGCACCACTCTGGGAAATCTATCCCAGCTCAGGCTTATCCGTGGTCAGTTGGTCAGTACAGGAAGCAGTGTGGAGAGAGAAAGGAGAATGTGAAGATCAGTCCAGAGAAGGGACACATTTAAACTGCTAAAATCAAAGGATAAAAGCCATTAATCTGCAGCAAAGACCTTTGAGTATAAAGGTGAAGGATTTATTAGCCTCCGGCAACCTCACCCATGTCACTGGATTCAAAAGGGACCAGACACAAGTAAGCATTATACTGAACCACAGCCTGAGTCCAGGCCTACTAAAGCCTATTAGCAGTGGATCAGCAGAACTCCTCTATTTACCCAGAGACTGTATTCTAACTGGATGTTTGTACTGCAACCAAAACCAGACACAGTAAAAGTTGTGAGTTGTATTCTACCACTGTCTACCTCATTCTTCAACATTGCTACTACAACTGGTTGTACCACCATTAACGGTACTGGCGTCACGACAAATATCATCAAGGGACCCAGCCGCCACAAGCACTCTAAACACCCCTGTTATCACGGGCACCTCAACCACCATCTTGGCTGGCGTTTCCCTATCGCAGAGCGTGCCCCGGAGGATCCTGTGCTGTCTTCCCTTTCACTGTGCGACCGGCCCAGGGAGGCTTTCTGCTAACCGTGAGTAAACCGATGAACTGTATTATTGCTGTCTCTCATCGGCCCACCGTGCACCTCACGTGTTCCCCTGCGGTTCTGGCTCGTCGCATGTGGAGCAATCTACTATTAAAATATCACAGTTTAAGCACAGAAATTTCAGCTTATCACCCATTGATTACCATGGCCTCAAGGAATGTGAGAATAAATTATTTTATTGTACCTGGTCCGCAGCTACAGAGGTTAGTGATAGATATGTGCAATTTGTTCCGGTTCGAATACAAATTCAAAAACATTTTTGGTTATTCGATATGGATTTATCCGAATCTCTAAATGAAATAGTAATAAATTTAGTTTAAATCCGTTAATTTGTTATGTTTATTTGTTTAGTCGAAAAACGATCGACCAATTTTAATTTTGTGTGAATAAATGGCTGGTTGTTAAAGCGGAGGTTCACCCAAAAAAATTTTTTTTAACATTACATTCAGCCGAGTTGTCCTAATGACAATCGGCTGTTTTTTTTTATTTTATCCCCGTACATACCGTATTTTCACCGCAGCTTCCGGGTATGTCTTCTCAGCAGAAGACAACTTTCTTTCGGCAACTCATGACGCGCTGTATGCGACGGTCGGAAGCCTGTCTAGTAGGAACGCACCGTGCCGCAGAAGACATACCCGGAAGCGGCGGTGAAAATACGGTATGTACGGGGATAAAATTAAAAAAAAACAGCCGATTGTCATTAGGACAACTCGGCTGAATGTAATGTTAAAAAATGTT
The DNA here is from genome assembly GCF_905171775.1 of Rana temporaria. Classification (NCBI taxonomy): domain Eukaryota; kingdom Metazoa; phylum Chordata; class Amphibia; order Anura; family Ranidae; genus Rana; species Rana temporaria. Next base: position 87,713,119 of record NC_053494.1, on the reverse strand, counting down.
TTTTGGGTGAACCCCCACTTTAACCACTTGACAACTGGGCACTTAAACACCCTTAATAACCAGACCAATTTTCAGCTTTCGGTGCTCTCACGTTTTGAATGACAATAACTTAGTCATACAACACTGTAACCAAATGAAATTTTTGTCCTTTTTTTCCCACAAATAGAGCTTTCTTTTGGTGGTATTTGATCACCTCTGCGTTTTTTTTTCCCGCTATTAATGAAAAAAGAACGAAAATTTTGTAAAAAAATTAATTTTTCTTCATTTCTATCATATCATTTTGTAAAAAAGTAATTTTCCTCATACATTTGGCCTAAAATGCATACTGCTACATATTTTTGGTAAAAAAAAAAAAAAATTTGGATATTATTTAGTCTGGGTGAAAGTTATAGGGTCTACAAGCTATGGTACCAATTTCTGAAAATTGAACAATTTGATCACACCTGAAGTACTGACAGCTTCTCTCATTTCTTGAGACCCTAACAAGCCAATAAAGTACAAATACCCCCCAAATGACCCCTTTTTGGAAAGTAGACATTCCAAGGTAGTTAGTAAGAGTCATAGTTAGTTTTTTGAAGTTGTCATTTGTTCCCACAATTCTTTGCAAAATTAAGATTTTTTTTTTTTTTTTCATACCAATATTGTCATTATAACAGGTTATTTCTCTCACATGGCATGTATATTCCACAAATGACACCCCAAAATATATTCTGCTGCTCCTCCTGAGTATGGCGATACCACATGTGTGAGACTTTTACACAGCGTGGCCACATACAGAGGCCCAACACCGAAGTAGCAACTTCAAGCATTCTAGGAGCATAAATTACACATCTAATCTCTCAACCACCTATTACACTTTTGAAGGCCCTGGAGCACCAGGACAATGGAAACGCCCACAAAGTGACCCCATTTTGGAAAGCTAACACCCCAACGTATAATCTATGAGGCATAATGAGTCTTTTGAACAGTTCATTTTTTTGCAGATGTTTTTGGAAAATGTGGAAAAAAAATGAAAACGCATTTTTTTTACACAAAGTTGTCCATTTATAGGATATTTCCAACACATAGCATGTACATAGCAAAAATTACACCCCAAAATATATTCTGCTGCTCCTTCTGAGTATAGCGATACCACATGTGTGAGACTTTTACACAGCGTGGCCACATACAGAGGCCCAACACCGAAGTAGCAACTTCAAGCATTCTAGGAGCATAAATTACACATCTAATCTCTCAACCACCTATTACACTTTTGAAGGCCCTGGAGCACCAGGACAATGGAAACGCCCACAAAGTGACCCCATTTTGGAAAGCTAACACCCCAACGTATAATCTATGAGGCATAATGAGTCTTTTGAACAGTTCATTTTTTTGCAGATGTTTTTGGAAAATGTGGAAAAAAAATGAAAACGCATTTTTTTTACACAAAGTTGTCCATTTATAGGATATTTCCAACACATAGCATGTACATAGCAAAAATTACACCCCAAAATATATTCTGCTGCTCCTCCTGAGTATGGCGATACCACATGTGTGAGACTTTTACACAGCCTGGCCACATAGAGACCCAACATCCAAGAAGCACCATCAGGTGTTGTAGGGACACAAATTACACATCCAATTTTCTTACAATCTATCACATTTTTGAAGGCCCTTCATATTTCTAACACAGCATGTACATACCAAGAGTTACACCCTAAAATACATTCTGCTGAGTAATGGGTACAAAAAAAAAGGATTACCTGTGTTTTTAGTAGTGCAATTGTCCACAGGAGGAGAGCCCTGATCCAGGCAGCAGGCAGGGACGTGGTCAGCGACAATGAATGGAATTGTCCAGGCAGCAGGCAGGAATATTGTTCATAGTCGGTACATAGCCAGCAGTGCCAAAATATTGGTCCTGGTAGTAAGGCCAGGAAAGAATGGGGACAGGGGTAGAGGCTTCTCCCACCCAAATCTCTTTGAAGCCTCTGGGCAACCAGACCCTAATCTGGGAATGAGAAAACTAAAAAATTTGTTTTTTCATCCAGAAAAACAATTCTGGAGCCCCTCACATGTGTGAGACCCCTGTGTTCCCACTAGCATAGCAGGGTAAAAGATCAATCCAAGGGGCAGGCAAAAAACGTGGTCAAACAGTCCAGGGTCAATTCCAGAGCAGGCAGAGGTAGGTACAGTTAAGCGTTAGGCAGAAGCGTGGTCGTATAACAAGCCAGGGTCAGTTCCAGAGAAAGCAGAGGTATTTTTAGCATTAGGCAAAATCGTGGTCGTATAACAGTCCAGGGTCGGTTCCGGAGAAGGCAGAGGTATGTAGAGTGCAGTGGCATAGGGGGTGTGGAGGAAAATGACAGGGAATTTGAATTTTGTTTACCTAATAATTTTCAATAGTGTGGTAACGGCGGAAACATGCACCTAAACAGAGGCCTGGTTGGGAGGGACAATCGGGACAATAAACTGTTGTGTCTCTTCTGACTCCTCCTCTGGCGCACACCCGGCATTTCTTCTGACGGGCTGCACCTGTTTGACGGGGGGGGGATTTTGTCAGGAAAGTGCCGTTCGTGAAGTCTGCTCACGCAATCAGTGCGAAGAATGTCTGGTGGCATTTCAGGGAACAAAAGGGCGGTGATAACGTCTTCTTGGTAGAGTAGATATGGAACGGGATTCTGTGTTGCTTTTTTGTAGATAACATAAGAGTTATAGAAGGCCAAACTGAAAAAGTAAATGGACACTTTTTTATACCAATGACTAGTGTTGCTCACGAATATTCGCATTGCGAATATTCGACTCGAATATAGCATATTCGAGAAATCGCGCTATATTTCGAAATTCGCGGTGAATATTCGCAATTCCGAATATTCGATTTTTTACAATTTTTTTTTTAAAACAGATCACATCCTAGATATCTCCATCGACGTCTAAAAGCATTGCTGGTATCATTAGAGACCCTGGGCCGAGTAGCTGAAGCGTTCATTGAATTTTCCAGAAAGATCGCAATGCGATTATTCGGCAAACGCAATATCGCGCGATTATTTTCCTCGCCCCGATCTTTCGCATCAGAGCGATTTTTACAGTTTCATTTTTAAAACAGATCACATCCTAGTGATCTCCATAGACGTCTAAAAGCATTGCTGGTATGATTAGAGACCTTGGGCCGAGTAGCTGAAGCGATCATTTTATATTGCCGAATATTCGCAATGCGAATATTCAGCAATAGGAATATTGCGCGATTATTTGCTCCGCCCTTTTGCATCAGAGCCAATCAGAGTTCTCCTTCCACACTCGTCAGAGGTTAGCAACCAATAGGAACCTGCCTGCATGGACATTATATAAGCTCACTCCCAGCACCATTTCATTGCAGATTCAGAAGCTGGCTATAGAGTGTGGAGGCTGTTTCTGTGTTCCTGTTTTCCTGTGTCTTTGTTCCTGATTGATTTAGATCATCACCAGCATTGCTATTTAGTGATTCCAGTGGATCTTTTCCAGTATATCAACTGCTTTTTTCAAAGCAATAGACCCAAGAGCTTTTTTCAAAGCTACGTTTTTTGCTGTTTTGTGCTGTTTTGTTCATTTGTGTTACTGTTTGATCCTGCAATCCTCGCTGTTCAGTGATATTTGCTAGAGATTTCAGAACACATTTTGCTGAGCTTTCTAAAAGAGCTTTTCTAAAAGCTAAGTTTTGTTCATCTTGTGTTACTGTTAGATCTTGCAGGTTCGCTGTTCAGTGATATTTGCTAGGCATCTCAGTTCCCCTTTTTCGTTAGTTTTTCCTAAAGAGCTTTTATAAAAGCTAAGTTTTGTGTTCAGTTTAGTTAAATTTTGTGTAGTAAGTGTACACACTGTTAGTGTACATTTATTTCATCTAGCTTAGCTTAGTGTGTGTTTAGTGTCTGTGTTTTGTGTTTAAAAAAAAAAAAAAAAAAAGTTAGTGTTTGTTTAGTGCTTTTTTTTTTCTTTAATTTTGTAGTCCTTGTCTGGTGTACTACTTTTCTTATAGTTTAGTAGCTGTCTGTGTACGTCTTTGTCTGCGTGCCTGTCTTGTAAAAAATACACAAAAACACATTTTGTTCACATTTTCCCCCCCCAATAAAGTTTACCCCCCCCACACACATATCAGCAATAATGAGCGGCATCCGTGGCCGTGGCAGCAGGGGTAGGGGAGTTACTCCCAGTGCTGGATCGCTGCCAGCACGGGGTACCTCTCGTGCCCCTACTAGTGGTAGAGGATCGGGTGCAAGGGGAGTACGCCTGATCCGGGAGTTCTTCCCATCGGGCAGCCGCCCGATATTGCCATCTCAGGCTCAAGTAGTGGTGGACTACATGGGGCACAGCAGTGCCACTGAGTCGTCGGTCCCGACTCACAGTAGTACCACCATTACACCGGTGCCTGTAGTACCCCCCCCCCAGCCCCCAAGAGTCCAGCATCTTACTGTTCGACAGCGACAGTGAGAGGGATCTCTTGGGGGAGGCCATGCATCAGGCAGACCTCCAGCTCTGTCCTGATGGTCAGGACCTTTTTGAAGGGATGGATGAGGAGGATGGGATACCTGCTGGCAGTATCCCAGAGACATCCCTTCAAACTGGTGCTGCTGTTTTGGTGCAGGAAACAGCAGCACCTAGTCAGACCCAGGCGTGGGTGAGGGGACAGCGGAGCCAGGCTAGAGGCTCCATGTCAGGTGGTTCCCTCAGACCAACACATTTCAGCCCTTGGTCTGACATCTCTGGGGGCGAAGAGGGTGACCCATCATGGTTGCCATCTGACGCGTCGTGGTGAAACGGTGCGCCAGGTCACCACCAGGGAGACCATCGTCAGGGTCTCCACTGGTGATGGCAGCAGGAGGTGTCAGGAGGAGGAGCAGCAGCAGCAGCAGCAGCAGCAGGCAGCTCCACCTGTGCGCACCGAGTCCCAGCAGGTGCAAGTAAGCGTCACCCCATCTGACAGGAGGGCGGTGCTGAAGTCACCTGTCTGGAATTACTTTACCCTGGTGGCAGACAACCCTACCGTGGCCATCTGCCGGATTTGTAAAGTGAGGGTGAAGAGAGGGAAGTGTTTGGCTCGGGTGGGTACCACAGCCCTGAACCAGCACCTGAGGATAAACCACTGGGCGGTGTATGACGAGATGAAGCGTGGTGGTGGTAGCAGCGCCACCACCACAAGTGAGCAGGGTACAGCAGCCCCTGCCACATCTTCAACTATTTCCAGCAGGTCATGCCCCCCCGCTCCCTCTAGTAGAGGTACTGGTACCGGCAGCCAGACCTCTACTTCCACAGCACCCTCCACGTCTGTGTCCCGCACTGCCGTCCGGCGCCAGGCGTCGATTTCAGACGCCTTTGACCGCACCACTCCCTTCCCCCCTGGAGACCGACGTGTGCGTTCCCTCAATGGGCTCCTGGCAAGGGTTATTGCCCAACATCTGCTGCCCTTCAACATAGTTGACAGCAACCCCTTCAGGCAGATGTTGGAGCAGGCCCAACCCCAATGGCGTGTCCCCAGCCGCCATTTCTTTGCCAGGACTGGTGTCCCTGCCCTACACCAGCACATTGTGCAGAATGTAACCCTGTCGCTGGATCACGCTGTCAGCGACAGGGTTCATCTGACAATGGATGGCTGGACCAGCAGGCATGGGCAGGGACGCTACATCAGCTTCACGGCCCATTGGGTTTCCCTCCGAGGCGTCGGTGAGGGATCGGCGGCAACCGATCTTGTGGTGCCGCCCCGGGGTGTCCAGGGGAGAACTGCTGGTCTCCCTCAAGCCACTGTCTCCGCAGCTGCTGAGCCTCCCAGCAAGCGCCCCCGTAGCTACTCAAGTGTGGGGCACGTGCGCTGTCAGGCCGTGCTCCAGCTTGTTAGTTTAGGGGACCGGAGACACACTGGAGAAGAAGTGCTGAAAGCACTTCAGGCTCAGGTCCAGAAGTGGCTGACACCCCGAAGGCTCCAGCCAGGTATGGTTGTCTGCGATAACGGCAGCAACCTACTCGCCGCCCTTAGTGCTGGCAGTCTGACCCACGTGCCCTGTCTGGCACATGTCCTCAACCTGGTGGTGCAGAAGTTCCTGCGCACTTATCCAGGGTTGAGTGACATTGTGGCAAAGGCGCGTAGGATTGCCAGCCACTTCAGGCGCTCCCCAACCGCTACCGCGTCCCTGTCCAAGTTGCAGCGGGAGTACAATCTGCCCCTTCACAGGCTGATTGTGGACAGTGTGACGCGGTGGAACTCCACCCTCCACATGCTGAAGAGGTTGTGGGAGCAGCGAAGGGCGGTGAGGGAGTACCTGATGGAACTAGGCACTGAGAGGACTTCACCACAACTCCCTTTCATCGCCTGTGCGGAGTGGGGGCAGATAAACCAGGTCTGCCAAGTGTTGTCCTCCTTCGAGCAGGCGACCAAGATGGTCAGCAGTGAGCAAATCGGCCTCAATAGCGTGCTGCCAATAGTGTTCATGCTGGAGAGGACACTAGATCGCCTGCTCGAGGCTGGGGAGAGTGCCTTGGTGGAGCAGGAGGAGTCAGCAATGCTCCACCGAGACCAGGGCCAGGACGAGGAGGAGGAGGAGGAGGATGATGATGAGGAGGAGGAGGTGGTTGCTGGTGTCGTCCCGGAGTCAGGGCCTGGTCAGGAGGGAGAGCCGGTGTTGGGGGCACCGATAGTCCGGGGGTTGGGCATGTCTGAGTTTGACCAGCAGCGCCTCAGGGATGAAGAGTCGCACCTCATTCACCTGGCCAGCATTGAGGAGTCACAGCGGGCTGTGCTCTTCCCCATGGCTGCCCACATGCTGAGATGCCTCAGGAGGGACCCCCGGGTTAAGACCATCAAGACGAGGGATGATTTCTGGATGGCCACCCTTTTGGATCCCAGGTGCAAGGGGAAACTGGAGCAGTTCATCCCAGCCAGCCGGAGGCAGCACCGGATGGAGGAACTGCAGGCAGGCATTGTCAGACGGTTGGAGCAGGCAACTCCCCGGCCTCCAGTTGTCCCCCCTCATCTCACCCAGCAGGTGGCTGCACCCAGCAGCAGCCGAGCAGGGGACCTAATGGAAGAGATGAGGATGTTCTTCCAAACCGAGCGACCCAGTACCAGCACCAGCAGCAGCAGCAGCAGTCACCACCAGCGGCTGGCCCACATGGTGGCAGACTACATGGCGTCCGTCGGTGCTTCTGACAGTATGAGCACCGACGACCCCATGGAGTACTGGGTTGCCAGATTGGACACCTGCCGCGAGCTCGCTCAGTATGCGCTGGAGTTATTGTCTTGCCCCCCCTCCAGCGTACTATCTGAGCGGACATTCAGCGCGGCAGGTGGGGTGGTCACGGACAAGAGGACCCGTCTGTCCACAGACTCCGTGGACAGACTCACATTCATAAAGATGAATGAGTCCTGGATCAGCGGTGACTTTCTGGCACCCGTCGTCGGTTCAGGGCGCTGAAGGGTCCCTTGCCATGCATTCCCTGATGAAGCCCCGGACCTGATGTATTTACAGTGCTGAATATAACTATTTTAACATCAGAGAAAATCAATGTTAATATTTGGTACAGTAGGCTTTCTTTGCAATTACAGCGGTCAAACCTTTCTTGTAGTTTTACACCAGCTTTGCACACACTGGAGGAGGGATTTTGGCCCACTCCTCCACACAGATCTTCTCTACATCAGTCATGTTTCTGGGCTCTCGCTGAGAAACACGGAGTTTGAGCTCCCTCCAAAGATTCTCTATTTGGTTTAGGTCTGGAGACTGGCTAGGCCACGCCAGAACCTTGATATGCTCCTTACAGAGCCAATCCTTGGTTATCCTGGCTGTGTGCTTTGGGTCATTGTCATGTTGGAAGACCCAGCCTCGACCCATCTTCAAAGCTCTAACTCAGGGAAGGAGGTTGTTGCCCAAAATCTTGCAATACATGGCCACGGTCATCCTCTCCTTAATACAGTGCAGTCACCCTGTCCCATGTGCAGAAAAACACCACCAAAGCATGATGCTACCACCCCCATGCTTCACATTAGGGATGGCGTTCTTGGCATGGTACTCATCATTATTCTTCCTCCGAACACGGTTAGTGAAATTATGATCAAAAAGTTATATTATAGTCTCATCTGACCACATGATTTTCTCCCATGACTCCTCTGGATCAGTCAAGACAATTATGTCAGCAGTTATTTCACACCCTATATACTCTTATTAATACTGCTGTTCATCATGGCACCTCCTGCCCATGTGATATGACTCTGTATCAACTACTACTGTTAATACTACTACTGCTGCTTCTGCTGCTGCTGCTGCCGCCCAGTCAATACACCTATGTCAGCAGTTATTTGACACTCTATATACTCCTATTCCTACTGCTGTTCATCATGGCACCTCCTGCCCATGTGATATGACTCTGTATCAACTACTACTGTTAATACTACTACTGCTGCTTCTGCTGCTGCTGCTGCCGCCCAGTCAATACACCTATGTCAGCAGTTATTTGACACTCTATATACTCCTATTCCTACTGCTGTTCATCATGGCACCTCCTGCCCATGTGATATGACTCTGTATCAACTACTACTGTTAATACTACTACTGCTGCTTCTGCTGCTGCTGCCGCCCAGTCAATACACCTATGTCAGCAGTTGTTTAACACTCTATATACTCTTATTCCTACTGCTGTTCATCATGGCACCTCCTGCCCATGTGATATGACTCTGTATCAACTACTACTGTTAATACTACTACTGCTGCTTCTGCTGCTGCTGCCGCCCAGTCAATACACCTATGTCAGCAGTTATTTCACACTCTATATACTCTTATTAAGACTGCTGTACATCATGGCAACTCCTGCCCATGTGATATGACTCTGTATCAACTACTACTGTTAATACTACTACTGCTGCTTCTGCTGCTGCTGCCGCCCAGTCAATACACCTATGTCAGCAGTTGTTTCACACTCTATATACTCTTATTCCTACTGCTGTTCATCATGGCACCTCCTGCCCATGTGATATGACTCTGTATCAAGTACTACTGTTAATACTACTACTGCTGCTTCTGCTGCTGCTGCTGCCCAGTCAAGACACCTATGTCAGCAGTTATTTCACACCCTATATACTCTTATTAAGACTGCTGTACATCATGGCACCTCCTGCCCATGTGATATGACTCTGTATCAACTACTACTGTTAATACTACTACTGCTGCTTCTGCTGCCCAGTCAAGACACCTATGTCAGCAGTTATTTCACACCCTATATACTCTTATTAAGACTGCTGTACATCATGGCACCTCCTGCCCATGTGATATGACTCTGTATCAACTACTACTGTTAATACTACTACTGCTGCTTCTGCTGCTGCTGCCGCCGCCCAGTCAATACACCTATGTCAGCAGTTATTTGACACTCTATATACTCCTATTCCTACTGCTGTTCATCATGGCACCTCCTGCCCATGTGATATGACTCTGTATCAACTACTACTGTTAATACTACTACTGCTGCTTCTGCTGCTGCTGCCCAGTCAAGACACCTATGTCAGCAGTTATTTCACACCCTATATACTCTTATTAAGACTGCTGTACATCATGGCACCTCCTGCCCATGTGATATGACTCTGTATCAACTACTACTGTTAATACTACTACTGCTGCTTCTGCTGCTGCTGCCGCCCAGTCAATACACCTATGTCAGCAGTTGTTTAACACTCTATATACTCTTATTCCTACTGCTGTTCATCATGGCACCTCCTGCCCATGTGATATGACTCTGTATCAACTACTACTGTTAATACTACTACTGCTGCTTCTGCTGCTGCTGCCCAGTCAAGACACCTATGTCAGCAGTTATTTCACACCCTATATACTCTTATTAAGACTGCTGTACATCATGGCACCTCCTGCCCAAGTGATATGACTCTGTGTCAACTACTACTGTTAATACTACTACTGCTGCTTCTGCTGCTGCTGCTGCCCAGTCAAGACACCTATGTCAGCAGTTATTTGACACTCTATATACTCCTATTCCTACTGCTGTTCATCATGGCACCTCCTGCCCATGTGATATGACTCTGTATCAACTACTACTGTTAATACTACTACTGCTGCTTCTGCTGCTGCTGCTGCCGCCCAGTCAATACACCTATGTCAGCAGTTATTTGACACTCTATATACTCCTATTCCTACTGCTGTTCATCATGGCACCTCCTGCCCATGTGATATGACTCTGTATCAACTACTACTGTTAATAATACTACTGCTGCTTCTGCCGCCCAGTCAATACACCTATGTCAGCAGTTGTTTCACACTCTATATACTCTTATTCCTACTGCTGTTCATCATGGCACCTCCTGCCCATGTGATATGACTCTGTATCAACTACTACTGTTAATACTACTACTGCTGCTTCTGCTGCTGCTGCCGCCCAGTCAATACACCTATGTCAGCAGTTGTTTAACACTCTATATACTCTTATTCCTACTGCTGTTCATCATGGCACCTCCTGCCCATGTGATATGACTCTGTATCAACTACTACTGTTAATACTACTACTGCTGCTTCTGCTGCCCAGTCAAGACACCTATGTCAGCAGTTATTTCACACCCTATATACTCTTATTAAGACTGCTGTTCATCATGGCACCTCTTGCCCGAGTGATTTGACACTGTATTGTCAATGTCTACTACTACTATTACAGCTCAGTCAAGACACCTGTGTCCCAATTTTTTGGTACACTATTGACTACTATGACCACTACTGATGCTGTAAAGTATTCCCCAAGTGTTTTTATGCTATGTATTACTATTACCACTACTGCTTGTAAATCATGCCTGTGTGATACTTAGTGGGAATGCTTTAATAAGCATTCCTAGTATGGATACCCGTAAATGTATTAATCTTAATTAGTGTGAATGCTTTAATAAACATTTCCAGTATTGATATCCGTAAATTTAGTAATCTTATTATTCCTTACGTTTTTTGGTTCTGCGTAACTTCGGCATACTTTCAGCTATTGAGACCATTCAACTGTAAAAATGTTCGTCTCTTTCAGCAAATGATGGGACTTCTTCAAGTTTTTTCCTACTTTTTACACTTTTATAAATTTTAAGCTTTTAGACCCTTTTTTTAACATTGAAGTCAATGAGAACATCATTTTCCCCTTTGAATTCACATGCCCTGCCAAAAGTTTCAGCTACTTCATACTTTCACTTACAGACACTGAAAAAACTGTAAAGCGGTCACAAAATATTTAGCTATCCGGCTATGACTTTTCAGATCGTTATCGTTTACAATTTTTTGGTGAAAACGCAATTTACGTTTTGCGAATTTTTCACAAAAATGCGATAGGTTATAATGTAATCCTATGGAGGGGATTTAGAGTCTGTCATGTGACCTTAACATTGGAGATCTTTGTAATTAAAAATATCTTTACAAAAAGGGGAAACAAATTGGTCTCACGCCCACAAGATCTACTTTTCATACACAATTTTTATATCAAAACGTAGCTATGCTTGTCTGGTTTATGGCAATGTGATCAATTCTGCGATACGTATTTTAGTTTTAGTTATTGGAGCAACAGCCAGAAATTATGTCTCATAGACTCTCATGTGAAATTATCTAAAAAATGTTGCTGCAGAACTCACAAAGACGCTCTTTTCTAAATCGCAGACATGGCCACATTTTTAAGTTTATCTACATAAATTTCATATCGATGCGTTTACAAGGGCCGTGTATTTCAAACGGTGTAGTCGTTGTATCAATTGCATGTACGTTTGAGGATTTATTAAGCTTTGTTTGGAGGCTTAAATCATGTATTAGATCTGTGAATTAAAAGCGTTTGTAATGTTATTTCTTTCCATAAATCACTTTCCTGACCTCAGTGCAATATTCCTCCTCACTGACCTGGGGGGGAGGGGAAACCTATTGAGGGGGGAGGGGCGACCAGGAAGTCAGCATACTCTATACTTTGCAGATAGAGAAAGAAGCTGTGTGTCCTAAAGATAGTGTAGTGGTTATGGTGAATGTCTTTGGCAAGGGGCTCACCAATTAAGCTATTCAGCATTCCCACTCGCATTTTCCTCAGGAAATGCATTGTCTAGTTATATTATATTTTAATACTCCTGCTGCTGCCTCCATGCTGAGTAAAGCTTCATGACCTCTCTGGCACAGCGGATCCACCAACAGCCTCCGCTACAAGCTACCAGACCGGATCTAAACAGCAAGTGTAACTATAACAATGAACCTTATGTTAAACCCTGTTTTGCGGCATTTATACTGCAACCATTGGGCTGTCTGCAAGAGCTCATCTGCATTCTCTCTCTTTCTTGCTCTCCCTCTCTCTCTCTTTGTATATATATATATATATTGTTGCTTTTGTTATGTTCATTTTTCAACAGTTTATTTTGTGTTCGTCGTGTCTGTGTCGTGTGCTTTAGTTTGTCCTAGGTTACTGTTAAATAAAATAATAGTATAAAATGTTTTTGCTTATTATGAAGTTAAATGTGTTGATGTTGATTTGTTTGATGTGAAGTTAGATGTGTTGAAAAACCTACAAATCTATCTCAAAAAGAAATGAAACATTTCCAAAAAATAATATTTATTAATAAAAAAATAATTTCAGATATAACTCTGATTGAGCTTCTGAAGGCGCTCCATCTTCGCTATATTTTTAGATTGCTGCTGCTCTAGCAGCACATTTTGTTGAATAAGGTAGCGGATCTGGCGCTGATTTGCCAGGATCCTCTGGTGGGTTGTCTTTATGAGCGCGTTCTGCCTCATCATCTTTCTTGATACTGTTAGGATATAATAAAAAAACATTTGGATTTAAAATAACGTTACCAAATAAATAAAATTTTTTTTTTGCTTATTAATCAATCATTATCATGTGTATACACTTGTTATGTGTCTAACACATCCCGGGAGTGCAGAATTATTAGGCAAATGAGTATTTGGACCACATCATCCTCTTTATGCATGTTGTCTTACTCCAAGCTGTATAGGCTCGAAAGCCTACTACAGATTAGGCATATTAGGTAATGTACATCTCTGTAATGAGAAGGTGTGTGGTCTAATGACATCAACACTCTATATCAGGTGTGCATAATTATTAGTCAATTTCCTTTTCTTTGTCAAAATGGGCCAAAAGAAGGATTTGACAGACTCTGAAAAGTCCAAAATAGAGAGATATCTAGCAGAGGGATGCAGCACTCTTAAAGTTGCAAAGCTTCTGAAGCGTGATCATCAAACAAAAGAAGCGTGTGGAAAAACAAAGGTGCAAAATAACTGCCCATGAACTGAGAAAAGTTAAGCGTGCAGCTGCCAAGATGCCACTTGCCACAAGATTGGCCATATTTCAGAGCTGCAACATCACTGGGGTGCCCAAAAGCACAAGGTGTGCAATACCCAGAGACATGGCCAAGGTAAGAAAGGCTGAAAGACGATGACCACTGAACAAGACACACAAGCTGCAACGTCAAGACTGTGCCAATAAATATCTCAAGAAAGATTTTTCTAAGGTTTTATGGACTGCTGAAATGAGAGTGAGTCTTGATGGGCCAGATGGAAGAGCCCGTGGCTGGATTGGTAAAGGGCAGGGAGCTCCAGTCCGACTCAGACGCCAGCAAGGTGGTGGTGGAGTACTGGTTTGGGCTGGTATCATCAAAGATGAGCTTGTGGGGCCTTTTCGGATTGAGGATGGAGTCAAGCTCAACTCCCAGTCCTACTGCCAGATTATGGAAGAGACCTTCTTCAAGCAGTGGTACAGGAAAAAGTCACCATCCTTCAAGAAAAACATGATTTTCATGCAGGACAATGCTCCATCACACGTGTCAAAGTACTCCACAGCGTGGCTGGCAAGAAAGGGTATTAAATAAAAAAAAGTAATGACATGGCCTCCTTGTTCACCTGATCTGAACCCCATTGAGAACCTGTGGTCCATCATCAAATGTGGGATTTACAAGGAGGGAAAACAGTACACCTCTCTGAACAGTGTCTGGGAGGCTGTGGTTGCTGCTGCACGCAATGTTGATGGTGAACAGATCAAAACACTGACAGAATCCATGGATGTCAGGCTTTTGAGTGTCCTTGCAAAGAAAGGTGGCTATATTGGTCACTGATTTGTTTTTGTTTTGTTTTTAAATGTCAGAAATGTGTATTTGTGAATGTTGAGATGTTATATTGGTTTCACTGTTAAAAATAAATCATTGAAATGGGTATATATTTATTTTTTGGTTAAGTTGCCTAAAAATTCTGCACAGTAATAGTAGTCACCTGCACACACAGATATCCCCCGAAAATAACGAACACTAAAAACAAACTAAAAACTACTTCCAAAAAAATTCAGCTTTGATATTAATGAGTTTTTGGGGTTCATTGAGAACATGGTTGTTGTTCAATAATAAAATGAATCCTCAAAAATACAACTTGCCTAATAATTATGCACTACCTGTATACTTCTAGCATCAATACCATATTATGGTTCTACAATCTGACAGGTGCGCTTTATATGTTGTCCATTTTTATATCTACATTTTATTGTTGAAATGTTATTAATCATTGTGCACATATTTACCTTCCTGAACGAGGCTCACAGGACCGCTCTCTTCCTCCTGCTCTTCTGCTTGAGAAGTTGGGGTGGTGGGGGGGGGAAGCTCCTCAGCTTGCTCCTCAGCAGGAGCTGGGGTTGGGGAGTGGGAGGGCCCTGGCTGCTCCTCTTCATCCATCTCCTCCTCTGCCGCATCCTCCTCTGCCGCATTCTCCTCCTCCTCATCGGCCTGGCGCCTTCTGCGCTTGGCGCGGACAACTGGCATTGGAGCTCCTATAATAACACAATGTTCATATATTATAAAAATGTTTTCTAATGACGTATGCAAATTCTGTGTACTCTGCTGTATTGTATATGAATACAAATTGATTTATATAGACAGTTAACCAATGGGACAATGTTATATTAAAGGGTCTTGTGGGCACTACAGGGGACTGAGCGTGAGCTGGGATGCAACCATGTTAAAATGAGCTGTTTTTGTCTCCTTTGTTTTGTTCAGACCATCTCATGTTAAAAAAAGGGCCTGATGGAGCACACGGGATTACTATAACAACCCCACTCCTAACACAGGAATTTAGTGGTAATCTATATATATAAAACTCAACGTGTGTGTGTGCATAAATGTATGTATGTATGTATGTATGTATGTATGTTCCAGCATCACGTACAAACGGCTAAAGATATTTATATGAAACTTGGCACACAGGTTACTTATATGTCAGCCACAAACATAGGATAGGTGGTTTAAACCTTACCCACCCCCACTTGCCATGGTCGGGGTTTTTCTTTAAAGTCCCATGCAAAGCAATGGGAAAATTATGTTCCCACATAACTTCTGTGTTCCTGTCTGCTGTCCCATGTCTTTTTTCAACAGTACTATGAATACCTTGGCTGGTGCTGATATATGTTAGCACAACATGGCATCTTGGTTAACAACATCTGACCTTACATGAATTACATATGACCTTACATAACTGTCACCAAAGGAGCTGCGGTGGCTCCACGCGATTGCCACTGCACTGACAAGTGATTCACCTCTGCAGCTAGGGGTTCGGATCCCGCTCTCGGCTACCTGTGAATTGAGTTTGGTGGTCTCAGCCCCGCCCCTGGTGGGTGTGCTATGCGAGGTTGGGTTGGGAGGACCCCCTCACACCCGCCATTGCCAACCGGGGCATGGAGAAAGGTGGCAGATTGCCTCTGGGGGAGGCCTCCCAACTCCTGCAGGCCGGCTCCTCTCTCTTTCGAGTTCACGCACAAAATACACTTTTTAAAAAAAAAACATAACTGTCAACAATAACTTACCTGGATGATATTTAGCCCGAAGACGTCTGACCTGATCCATTTGGCGCCTCTTCAGGTCAGACCACTTCTTCACAATTGCATTGTGGTCGTGTTGGCCGCCAAAGTCAGCGATTAGGGCGCTGACCACAGCCCTTTTCTCTGGCTGCCTCCGCAGCTTATCGTATCCTGTTTCCAGGAACTTCTGCAAGATGAAGAACAAAGTATATTGTAATACTTCTGTTGACAGCCTTATGGATATATGACGTAAATGTATGCTATTCAACAATTGGAAGCATTCTCGCCTTATTAATCAATGACAGGGGTAACATGAAAGATTTTATATCCTGCCATTTCGGTCGCCACCTTTTTTGCATAAATATAGCAGCCATTATCATTTGCATAATTATGAATATATTATTAACAACACAGGATACACGTATAGGGGAGATATGCGTTGCTAACTCTTTTCCCTGTCAGGAGCCTAACGCCCCGGGGGTCAGAGACGGGACCTTTTCGGAGGGCCACTGACGTATGTACCCGTCGCAGTTTTTTGTGATGTCACTCTTTAGGTGTGTGCACATTTTTCACTGCATCCGGGTGGAGTTTTTGGGTTGTGTTTTGCACGCCACAGGCTTTTCAACAGGAAAAAAACAGCTGGAGGCAGAATGGTTGCAAAACACTACGGGTTTGTTACCTAACTCTGGGTTTCAAGACCAGTCCACCTCCAGCTGTTGCAAAACTACTACTCCCATCAGCCACGGTCTGTCAGTGCATGCTAAGAATTTTACTTTTGCTGCATCTAGGGTGCCACAGTTTAGAGACCCGTGCATAAAGGCCTGAAAAATGGGGGCCTGCAGAACTTACAATACTAGAAGTGCCAGCATTCCCAGGCATGCTGGAAGTTGTAGTTCTGCAACATCTAAAGGGCAATATGTATTCGAACGTCCTTGGGCCTTGAGGACACTGAAGTCAGGACGTTCGCATACGTCCTATGTCCAAAAAATTTTTAAATTCATTATGCTAAATAACAAGGAAAAGTGCCTAAATACACATTTGCCAACCAGGGTGTCTGCAGCTGTCCAGGCATGCTGGGACTTGTAGTTTTGTAAAAGCAGGAGACACATTTTTTGTGAAATACTAATATCTGATCATATATACTAACTTTTAAACTAGACTAAAATGCAGTTGAAGATAATGAAATAACAGTGGTCGAAATACTTACACAAATCAGCAAATTTTCCTCAGATACAGTGAAATTACTTCCAACCATCTTGCTCTGCGATTGCGTTGCGATCAAAAAGTTGGAAACTGGCAAGGGTCCAGGAAATGGTCGCGTGTTGTTCGCGTGTTGATTGCGCTGCTTGGACCGAGATGGGTCCATATGGCTTCGGCTGTATGGACCACAGTAACTCTTTTCCCTGTCAGGAGCCTAACGCCCCGGGGGGTCAGAGACGGGACCTTTTCGGAGGACCACTGACGTATGCAACCGCCGCAGTTTTTTGTGATGTCACTCTTTAGGTGTGTGCAAATTTTTCCTTGCACCGGGTGGAGTTTTTGGGTTGTGTTTTGCACGCCACAGGCTTTTCAACAGGAAAAAAACAGCTGGAGGCAGAATGGTTGCAAAACACTATGGGTTTGTTACCTAACTCTGGGTTTCAAGACCAGTCCACCTCCAGCTGTTGCAAAACTACTACTCCCATCAGCCACGGTCTGTCAGTGCATGCTAAGAATTTTACTTTTGCTGCATCTAGGGTGCCACAGTTTAGAGACCCGTGCATAAAGGCCTAAAAAAAGGGGGCCTGCAGAACTTACAATACTAGAAGTGCCAGCATTCCCAGGCATGCTGGAAGTTGTAGTTCTGCAACATCTAAAGGGCAATATGTATTCGAACGTCCTTGGGCCTTGAGGACACTGAAGTCAGGACGTTCGCATACGTCCTATGTCCAAAAATTTTTTAAATTCATTATGCTAAATAACAAGGAAAAGTGCCTAAATACACATTTGCCAACCAGGGTGTCTGCAGCTGTCCAGGCATGCTGGGACTTGTAGTTTTGTAAAAGCAGGAGACACATTTTTTGTGAAATACTAATATCTGATCATATATACTAACTTTTAAACTAGACTAAAATGCAGTTGAAGATGATGAAATAACAGTGGTCAAAATACTTACACAAATCAGCAACTTTTCCTCAGACTTAGTGAAATTGCTTCCAACCATGTTGCTGTGTGATTGCGCTGCGATCATAAGTTGGAAACTGGCAAGGCTCCAGGAAATGGTCGCGTGTTGTTCGCGCAATTGCGCATGCGCGATCGAAAAATCGCAATCGCAATATGTATTTTGGTTAAAATATCATACATATTCGATTTCAGAGTGCTGCTACAGCAGTTTTCGAAATATCTGCAATCAATTTCGCATTCGCATGTTGCGATATTTCGATAAAATATCAGGAATATTCTGAGCCAATCAGAGCGCTCCTCCAGCATATCTCGAAATTGCGCAATAAATATCGCATTCGCATGTTGCGATATTTCGATAAAATATCACGAATATTCTGAGCCAATCAGAGCGCTCCTCCAGCATATCTCGAAATTCCGCAATAAATATCGCATTCGCATGTTGCGATATTTCGATAAAATATCACGAATATTCTGAGCCAATCAGAGCGCTCCTCCAGCATATCTCGAAATTCCGCAATAAATATCGCATTCGCATGTTGCGATATTTCGATAAAATATCACGAATATTCTGAGCCAATCAGAGCGCTCCTCCAGCATATCTCGAAATTCCGCAATAAATATCGCATTCGCATGTTGCGATATTTCGATAAAATATCACGAATATTCTAAGCCAATCAGAGCGCTCCTACCGCAGTTATTAAAAAAAATCGCAATTATTTTCGCATTCGCAATAGCGAAAAATCGCAATCAATTAATTTCGATAAAATATCACGAATATTCGAATTTAGCGAATATATCTCGAATATTCGAATATATATTCGAGATATATCGCGAAATCGAATATGGCATATTCTGCTCAACACTACCAATGACGGGATTTTCGGGAGGGAAGATAGGGTTCAATCATCTGGTCATTGAAGTCTACGCCACCCATAAATAAATTGTAGTCGTAGACACAAGATGGTTTCTGCACTGGGCTGCTTCTTTTGGGGACTTCCACGTAGGTGTCATTGTGGATGGTGGTGAGCATGTGGACATCTCGTCTGTCCCTCCACTTGACAGCCAATAGCTCCTGGTTCCGTAAAGACGTCGTCTCTCCTCGTCTCAGCTTCTGATTCAACAATTTTTGGGGGAAGCCCTTTCTGTTTATTCTCACTGTGCCACATGCTGGGGTGTCTCTCCGGTAAAGATTTCTAAACAGGGGCAAGCTGGTATAAAAATTGTCCACGTAAAGGTGGTATCCTTTTCCAAGTAGTGGATAGATGAGCTCCCAGACGACTTTTCCACTTGTTCCGATGTATTCGGGGCATTCGTGGGGATGTAGTTGGGAGTCCTTCCCTTCGTATACAATGAAGGAGTAGATGTTCCCCTGTGTCTCGGTCACACAGTTTGTACATCTTCACCCCATATCGGGCCCTTTTGCTGGGGATGAATTGTTTGATGCCCAGCCTGCCGTGGAATTTCACAAGGGACTCATCTATGGATATATTTTGTTGAGGGGTATATAACTGGGGGAATTTTTCAAAATTTTTTTTTAGAAGTGGCCGAATTTTAAATAATTTGTCAAAAGCAGGGTCATTTCGGGGAGGGCACTGGGTGTTGTCATTAAAGTGAAGGAATCGTAGAATAATAAAGTATCGGGATCTGGGCATACGGGATGAGAAGACGGGCATGTGGTGGATGGCTTTGGTAGACCAATAGGAGTACCCTTTTTTTTTTTTTTGAGAGACCCATATTGAAGGTCAGGCCTAAGAATATTTTAAACTCCTCTACGGTCAGGTCTCTCCACGCAAAGGGGCGGGCATAGCTGGAATCGGGGTTGCTTACAATAAATTGCTGAGCGTAGAGGTTGCACTGGGCCACAATAGATGACAATAATTCTTCTGTAAAAACTAAATGAAAAAAATCAATCATGTCAAAATTATCGGTGTTCACCTGTACACCTGGTTGGGCGGTGAAAGGGGGATACTTGATGCTCCAGAATTCGAAGGCAGCCACAGGGGGTCTTGAAGGCCATAGGGAAGGCTGGCATGGCCCCTATCCCTTTGGGGCAGAGAGGACACCCTACTGGTGCCTGACCTTTGTTGCACTGCTTGCCGGGTGGACGGCACTGCTTGCGGGGTGGACGGCACTGCTTGCGGGGTGGACGGCACTGCTTGCGGGGTGGACGGCACTGCTTGCGAGGTGGACGGCACTGCTCGCGAGGTGGACGGCACTGCTCGCGAGGTGGACGGCACTGCACTAGTAGTAGGCTGCTCCACGCCAGAACGCCTTCTTTTAACGGGCACAGGTTCCTCCTCTGAATCCGTATCAGACCCGCTTCCTGTTACGGGCTCATAGGCCGAATCGGAATCGGACAGAGACTCCTCGCAGCTGTCATCAGACGCCCATAGTTTCTGGAAGGCCTGCTCGGTGGTAAAAAATTTCTTTGCCATACTGGTGGCTAGTGAGGCTGGACTGCAGAACACTGGTGGGCACTAGTGGCACTGCAGTGGCGCAGGTGTAACTGATGGGCAAATGTGGCACTGGTGTGGCTCTGGTTGCACTGCTGTGGCTCTGGGGTCACTGATTAGCAGGCGGCACTGGTGGGCACAGGCGTCACTGCAGTGGTGCAGGTGGAACTGGTGTGGCACTGGTGGGCACAGATGGCACTGGTCAGGCACAGATGGCACTGGTGGGGCACAGGCAGCACTGGTGGGGTGCAGATGAGCACTGATGGGCACAGGTGGCACTGATGGGCACAGGTGGCACTGATGGGCACAGGCGGCACTGATGGGCACAGGTGGCACTGATGGGCACAGGTGGCACTGATGTGGCTCAGATGACACTGGTGTGGCACTGGTGTGGCTCAGATGACACTGGTGCGGCACTGGTTTGGTACAGGCGGCACTGGTTTGGTACAGGCGGCACTGGTGTGGCACAGGTGGCACTGATGGGAACAGGTGGCACTGATGGGCACAGGCGGCACTGATGTGGCTCAGATGACACTGGTGTGGCACTGGTGTGGCTCAGATGACACTGGTGCGGCACTGGTTTGGTACAGGCGGCACTGGTTTGGTACAGGCGGCACTGGTGTGGCACAGGCGGCACTGATGGGCACAGGCGGCACTGATGGGCACAGGTGGCACTGATGGGCACAGGCGGCACTGATGTGGCTCAGATGACACTGGTGTGGCTCAGATGACACTGGTGCGGCACTGGTTTGGTACAGGAGGCACTGGTGTGGCACAGGCGGCACTGGTGTGGCACAGGCGGCACTGGTGTGGCACAGGCGGCACTCGTGGGCACAGGCAGCACTCGTGGGCACAGGCGGCACTCGTGGGCACAGGCGGCACTGATTGGCACTTATGGGCACAGGTGGCACTTATGGGCACAGGTGGCACTTATGGGCACAGGTGGCACTGATGTGGCAGTGTTGTGGCACTGTTGTGGCACTGGTGTGCACTGGTGTAGGACAGGTGGCACTGGTGGGGCACAGGTGGCACAGATGGCACTAGTGGGGCACAGATGGCACTAGTGGGGCACAGATGGCACTGCCTGGGGTACAGATTGCACTGCCTGGGGTACAGATGGCACTGCTGGGGAACAGATGGGGCACTGCTGGGCACTGCTGGGCACTGCTGGCACTTACTTTTATTCACAAAAATCTCTCTCCTCTTCTCTCACGCTGCAACGGTGTGAGGAGAGGAGAGAGATGACCTGCAGATGACCCAGCCGCAGGGTTTGTTTACAATTGTGATCGCGCCGTCATTGGACGGCGCGATCACGTGGTAAGGAGCCGCTTCCATTGGCTCCTTACCACGAGTGCTGTTGCTGCGGGTCCCGTAGACCCGGCGAGCACCGGCGATCGCGTGTGCGCGCCCGCTCGGGCGCGCACAACTCACTCTCTGGGAGGACGTACATTGACGCCCTCCTAGAGTTAAGGAACCGCTCTGTAGCCGTATTTTGGCTATAGGGCGGTTACCAAGTGGTTAAGCAGTGGGCTGGAAAGCCGGCCGCTCACGTCCTTAACAACCATGAGTCACGTGACGTCAGAAGGGGGCGGTGCTACCGGATAAGAACTGTCAAAATCAGATGGCGGGTAGCCTCCCAGGAGGCGGAGCTCTTTTATTTTTGTTGGGGTCCGACAGGCGTCGTGATTGATGATAGATTTACATCGAAGGACACTTATTTTTTATTTTATTTATTTTTATTTAAAAGGACTTGTCAAAAACTGTCTCTTCTGGTTTTTCCTTTTTGACACTTTTTCAGTGATACCTATTCACATGGGGGGGGGGGTCTGGATCTGGGGGCCCCTTGTTAAAGGGGGGCTTCCAGATTCTGATAAGCCACCCGCCCGCAGACCCTGAGAACCACAGCCCTGGGTTGCTGGAAGAAGCCATTGTCCCCATCAACAAGGTGCCATGTTAGGGCATGAGGCCTGTTATGGTTCAGAAGGAGGAGGGGTTGCTTGCTCGTCCCCCCCCCCTTTCCTGACATGTAGGGCTGCATGCTCGGATAAAGGTCTAGTATGGATTTTGGGGGGACCGCACGCCGTTTTTTTTTATTTTGGCGTGGGGTTCCTCATCCTCCTCATCCTCTATCACGCAAGCAGAGACAAGTGTGCAGTCCCCTGCAGTTGCCAGAGGGGATAAACCTGCCTCCTTTTCCACATCTATTCCTGCCATAGCCCCAACATCAGCCATTGAGGAGTCAGCTGAGTTATTTGACCACAGCATCAGCCACTTGCTCTTTGATGATGCCCAGCCATTACTGGATTCAGATGTTGGTTCTGAGTAGGGATGAGCTTCGTGTTCGAGTCAAACTCATGTTCGACTCAAACATCATATGTTCGACCGTTTGCCGAATTACGAACATTATGGGCCGTTCGCGCCAATTTCGAGTGGCATGTCACAGCCCATAATTCATTGCGGCATCGCAGTGCATTGCTGGCTGATGATTGGACAAGTATGCACAGCGCACAAAAAACGGAGAGCCATAATTGGCCCAAGCCATGGTGGCTTTGGCCAATTATGGCTCAGGGGGTTTAGTACACGCCCCACACTATAAAAGGCTGCCTCCGTGGCGGCCTTGTGTAGTGTGTTGCGGTGGTTAAGAGTCTTAAGACAGAGAAAGAGAGTGTCATTTTTTTTGAGTTAGATAGAGCAGGCAGGCGAGTCAGTTACAGTGTGTAGAGGATATATATGCATCCCAGGTGTTGTATATATATTTTTACACTGTATTGAGTTTAGCTAGATCCACTCTTCCTAATATACTGACAGGCAGGCAGGTGATTGTGCTAGCTGCAGTATTTTCACTTGGTGTAAAGTGTCCTCTGCATAGTGTGCACCTAAAGCTACGTGAATACAATTGCTGCTGTTCTCATATTAATACCACAGGCAGTGACTGATCAGCAAGTATTCTCACTTGGTGTACTGTGTCCTCTGCACAGTGTGCACCTAAAACCACGTGAATACAATTGCTGTTGTTGTCATATTAATACCACAGGCAGTGACTGATCAGCAAGTATTTTCACTTGGTGTACTGTGTCCTCTGCACAGTGTGCACCTAAAGCCACATGAATACAATTGCTGTTGTTGTCATATTAATACCACAGCCAGTGACTGATCATCAGCAAGTATTTTCACTTGGTGTACTGTGTCCTCTGCACAGTGTGCACCTAAAGCTACACCAATACATTTGCTGGTGTTCTCACATTAATACCACATGCAGGGATCTGCAAGTATTTTCACTTGGTGTACTGTGTCCTCTGCACAGTGTGCACCTAAAGCCACGTGAATACAATTGCTGTTGTTGTCATATTAATACCACAGGCAGTGACTGATCAGCAATTTTTTTCACTTGTTGTACTGTGTCCTCTGCACAGTGTACACATAAAGCCACGTGAATACAATTGCTGTTCTCACATTAATACCACAGGCAGTGACTGATCAGCAAGTATTGTCAGTATTTGTGCAGCTACATCTCCCTGCAGGCCATTAGTATGTCTGGAAGGACAACAAGGAGAGACAGAGTCACGAGCCAATAAAAGATGGCAAGCAGGCTCTGCATCTAGAGGCAACAGTGCTGCTGGTCGTGGACACGGTGCATCCTCATCAGCACGTGGCCGTGGGACACGCTCGTCCTTTTTTTTGGCAGCTGGCCGTGTTGAGCCGCAACATGCCGAACACTTGGTAGAGTGGATGACCAAGCCGTCCTCATCCTCTCTCACCCAGGCTCAGGGTACTTTGTCTGGCAAAGAAGCTGCCAACGTGGCCTCTTCCCTCCGCTCAATGGCATCAGTCACTCCTTCCCTAGCCCCACCATGATCCTCCTGAGGAGTCCCCCGAACTGTTTGACCACAGTGTTGGGTACATGCTGCAGGAGGATGCACAGCGTTTTGAAGGCTCCGATGATGGTACACAGCTAGAGGAAGGCAGTAACATGAGCCCTGAGAGAGGGGTGCCCAAGAAGGACAGCAATCTGGCAGTCATGTTCCCCCAGCTGCAGCATACTGCCAGGTTTTCTACAGTGATGAGGAGGGAGGGGATGATGAGGTCACTGACTCCACATGGGTGCCTGACAGGAGAGAGGAGGAGGCACATCTCCAACGAGGCAGGATGCCCTCCAGGGGCCAGCTTAAGGGCAGCACACCGACTGCATCACAACGCAGAGCTCCGCATGTGCAGGGTGCTGCTGTCTCTCTGCGTTATTCCAAAAGTTCTTTGGTGTGGGCCTTTTTTGAAACAAGTGCATCAGGTCGCACCGCTGCTATTTGCAACATATGTCGCAAGCGTATCTCGCGTGGCCAAAATATCACCCGCTTGGGCACCACATGCTTGACCAGACATATGTCGACCTGCCATGCAGTTCGTTGGCAAGCGTACCTTAAAGACCCACACCAAAGAACAAAGCAGACCTCTCCTTGTGTCAGAGAAGCTGGCAGACCAGACTGTGTGACTACACAGAGGAGACCAAACATGTATGTAAGTGAAATAAAAGGTGTTTATTTACAAGGTAGTATATACAAATCAAGGGGAGATACCGTAATTGTAAACAAAGCCAGGCCGAGATCATATACCAGGAAATATCAGCAGATGGGTGCGGATGGGAACACCACAGAGCAGGGAGAGGATGGATGGACAGGCTGCGGGGCAGGAATACAAAGTAAACAGGATCCAAAGTAAACAGGGTGGACAGGTCCAGGATGGGCTTGGGATAGGGATCAGGTCAGGTCGGGTAGCAGGCTCAGGATCAAGATAGTAGAAAGATACCAGGGGGAGGTATGCTTGCACACGCCGGGTATATAAAGGTGTGGTAATTACGTTCAGGTCACACCTAAGTGCAGGAAGAGCTGTATGCTCCATACTTTCGGGGTCCATCCGCTGGTGGAAACCAGTACTGCGTCCCAAGGGTGATATAACACCAACAAGAAGGAGTTCTCCTGACAGTTTGGAACTGTCAGGAGACACCTGCTGGTGAGACGCAGCACTGCGAGCCAGGTAATAAATAGCACCAGCGGATGCTCCTCATCTGCTGGGATCTCCAACCCCACTATACCTTCAGTCCTCTCTGAAGCCTGCACTGATAGGACTGAAGGTGTAGAATTAGGTGTGTCACAGCCAAGTACTTGCGGGCAATCTACTATCGGTACACTGACGTCAGATTGTACCAGGCAAATTTCTCTGCCCCAGCTGCTGCAGCGCCAAAATACGTTTTCTCCCAGCCATCCACATGCCCAGCGGTTGAATGCTAGCTTAGCTAAATTGCTAGCACTTCAACTGCTGCCTTTTCAGTTGGTAGATTCTGCCCCCTTCCCTGAGTTTGTGAAATATGCGGTACCTCAGTGGCAGGTTCCCAAACACCACTTTTTCTCACGGATGGCGATTCCGGCTCTCTACCGGAATGTGGAAGGCAATGTCCATGCCTCGCTGGACAGGGTGGTCCGTGGTAAGGTGCATATTACCACTGACTCATGGTCCAGCAGGCATGGACAGGGACGTTACCTATCTTTCACGGTGCATTGGGTGACTCTGCTGGCAGCTGGGAAGGGTGCAGGACAAGGTACAGTAGTGTTGGAGGTTGTTCCGCCACCACGCCTCCAAAATGCTACTACTGGTTATTGTGACATACCTCTCTCCTCCACCCCCTCCTCTTCTTATTCCTCTGTGGCCTCTTCCTGTGCTGATGTGTCCTTGAAACCAGCGGTGCTCCGTAGGCGTTCAAGGGGCTACGCAGGTACGCAGGCAAAGAGATGCCATGCGATGCTTGGACTGGTGTGCTTGGGGGACAGGAGCCACACTGGGCAGAGATTCTGTCAGCTCTGCAGGGACAGGCTCAGAGGTGGTTGACGCCACGCCAGCTTAAGCCAGGAATGGTGGTTTGTGACAATGACACCAACCTCCTCTCTGCCCTTCGACAGGGACAACTAACCCATGTGCCCTGTTTTGCTCATGTCCTTAACTTGGTGGTGCAGCAGTTCTTGGGCAGGTACCCGGGCTTGCAGGATGTCCTAAAGCAGACCAGGAAACTCTGTGTGCATTTCCGACCGTCATATAATGCCAGTGCTCGGCTGGCAGACCTCCAAAAGGAATACAGCCTGCCCAAGAACCGCCTAATCTGTGACATGCCCACCAGGTGGAATTCTACGTTGGCCATGCTGCAGCGGCTGCACACACAGCAGAGGGCCATCAATGAGTATATGTGCCAATATGGCACCAAGACAGGGTCAGGGGAGCTTTTTTTTTTCCCACGCCATGATCAGGGATGCATGCACTGTCCTGTCACCATTTGAGAAGGCCACGAGGATAGTGAGCAGTGACATAGCATGCATCAGTGACACTGTCCCTCTTATCCACCTGTTGGAGCACACGCTGCGTGGAATAATGGACAGGGCCCTTGAGGCAGAACAGAGGGAGGAAGGAGGACTTCCTTACCTCTCAAGGCCCCCTTTATCCAGACAGTGTTCCTGCTTGCCCGCCTATCACACAGGAAGAGGACGAGGAGGAGGAGGATTGTGTCAGCATGGAGGTGGAGCCTAGCACTCAGCATCAGCAGCAGTCTTCAAGGGATCAATTACAGTCCCAAGAAACCCATGGACTTGTAAGTGGCTGGGACGAGGTGGCTGCGGATCATGTCGTCCTCAGTGACCCAGAGGACTCTGCCCCGAATGCCTCAGCAAACCTACGCTGTATGGCTTCCCTGATCCTGCAAAGCCTGCGGAAGGAACCTCGTATTCGTGCTATCAAGAAGAGGGATCATTCCTGGCTGGCAACCCTCCTTGATCCATGTTACAAGGGTAAGGTTGCAGACCTTATCTTGCCGGTGCAGAGGGAGCAGAAGATGAAACATCTTCAGGACGCCTTGCAGAAAGGTCTGTGCAACGCATTCCCAGAGACTGGGAGGTTACAAAATCCTGGTCCTGGACAACGAGGCTTCGGTCAGTCACAGAAGGAGCGGTGGAGAAGGTGGCCATCTGACCGATGCGTTTAGACAATTTTTTAGTCCGCAGCCCCAAGGTATGACTGGTTCCAGCACAGGGTGCGCCTCTCCACTGACTCGGTCGATCGACTGACCTTCATAAAAATGAATCAGGCTTAGATCACCACCAGCTACCAAGCACCTGATGCTGATGTAACTGAATAACTTTTTTTGAAATGTCAGATCCCTTCAAGACTGCCTATGCTGATGCTGAGTGACTATCCTGTTATCTCGAGTGACTATCCTTTTCCTCCTCAATGATCATGCTGATAGCTTGTAAGAATTTTTTTGGTTCTGGGCACCGCCACCAGTGACTAAGGCCCAATTTTTCTGCCGTGGTTTAACAGGGGAGTGTGCAGGGTTGAGGGGGTGTGCTGTGTGCAGCATTGAGGGGCAGTGCTGTGTGTGGCATGCAGGGTTGAGGGGGGTGCACTGTGTGTGGCGTGCAGGGTTGAGGGGGTGCACTATGTGTGGTGTGCAGGGTTGAGGGGGGTGCACTGTGTGTGGCGTGCAGGGTTGAGGGAGTGTGCAGGGTTGAGGGGGTGCACTGTGTGCAGCGTGCAGGGTTGAGGGGCAGTGCTGTGTGCAGCGTGCAGGGTTGAGGGGGTGCACTGTGTGTGGCGTGCAGGGTTGAGGGGGGTGCACTGTGTGTGGTGTGCAGGGTTGAGGGGGTAGGCCGTGTGTGGCATGCAGGGTTGAGGGGGGTGCACTGTGTGTGGCGTGCCAGATTGAGGGGGTGCGCCATGTGTGGAATGCAGGGTTGAGGAGGGTGCACTGTGTGTGGCGTGCAGGGTTGAGGGAGTGTGCAGGGTTGAGGGGGTGCACTGTGTGCAGGGTTGAGGGGCAGTGCGCTGTGTGCAGGGTTGAGGGGTGCGCTGTGTGTGGTTTGCAGGGTTGAGGGGGTGCCCTGTGTGTGGCTTGCAGGGTTGAGGAGGTGTGCTGTGTGTGGCTTGCAGGGTTGAAGGGGTGTGCTGTGTGCGGCTTGCAGGGGTGAGGGGGGGTGCACTGTGTGGCATGCAGGGTTGAGGGAGTGCGCTGTGTGCAGGGTTGAGGGGCAGCGCTGTGTGCAGCGGGCAGGGTTGAGGGGCAGGGCTGTGTGCAGCGTGCAGGATTGAGGGGCAGTGCCGTGTGTGGCTTGCAGGGTTGAAGGGGTGCACTGTGTGCGGCTTGCAGGGGTGAGGAGGGTGCTCTGTGTGGTGTGCAGGGTTGAGGGAGTGCGCTGTGTGCAGGGTTGAGGGGCAGCGATGTGTGCGGCATGCAGGTATGAGGGGCAGGGGCGTACTCATGTACGGTAATTAAATAAATAATTTATTTCCCTGCTCCTATGACACACAAGTATCCTAATGCCGCAAACACACGGTCGTTTTTTGTCAAGAGATAAAATGGCATTTTTAAAAACATAATTTAAAATGATCGTGGGCTTCACGTCGTTTTCCGTCTTCTGAAAAACGACAAGAAAAAAAATTGAACATGCTTCAATTTTTGTATGTCGTTTTTGAGAATGTCGTTTTTTGTGTTGTAAAAAATGATCGTGTGTGGGCTAAAACGATGTTTTAAACCCGCGCATGCTCAGAAGCAAGTTCTGAGACAGGAGCGCTCGTTCTGGTAAAACTACCGTTAAGAATGGAGTAAGCACATTCGTTAGGTTTCAAATTATTGAAGAAAAGAATGCGCTGCATTACACAATGCTTTTTAAGGCTACACTAAAATCCTCATTTGTTGCTGCTGATATTGTTACATAGTTATGTCAAGCTTTTTACTTCTACTATTATTTATTGTTATATAATGTTTTGTTTTGTGTTGTGTTTTTTAGGCAGATCTCCATCTAAAAAAAAAAAAGTCTATTTTAAATATTGTTATGTAGCTATTTTTTTGGGGTAATTAATTTGATAATATTTTAGACTGCTTTCCATTTTCTTTTTTTTTTGGAGTGTGTCAAGTTACCACAACAACATAATTATTTATTATAATTTACCCACAAGGAGGTTGTTGTCCCTTGTTAATTAAAATTTTTTTTTTTTTTAAATGTGTCTGCCTACTCACTACCGATCTCTGTATTCTAAAAAAAAAACACATGGTCAAATTTTGGGAGCAAATCAAAAAGCCATTTATTCTGGTATAATTAAATAACTTAAAATTAAACACTGATGGCAAACTAAAAACAAACAAAATAAAAACAAAGATGCCAAGGAAGGCAGCACTGGAGAGCGTGCTTGCATTTGTAAAGACAAGGGTCCCCAAAGCCAACAATGAAGGCTGTGAGGAAAAAAAAAAAAAACATTAGGGGCACCATCTCAACGTTTGGACTTGGACTTGGTAGTAGTCTTCCCTGCAGACCGAGTCCTCGCAGGCTGGGTTCCTAGAGGCAAGGTTGTGCCAGGAGCCAGAGCAGGCTCAGGAAGAGGAGAAGCAGAAGAAGGAGCAGGAGCAGGGGAAGGAGCAGGAAGAGCAGCAAGTACAGGAGGAGCAATCCGCACAATGTCGATATCGTCATCGAGCTGCCCCAGTGTGGCCATGTTTATGACCTTAAAGATGAGGGTTTCACAGTGCACACGCTGGCCTCGCTCCAGATTATGGAGCTTGGCTGCGATGAGCGCTGCAAAACCCTCTTCTTCTCTGGGTGGCTCTCGGGTGGCCGCAATTGCTTTGCGAGCAGGGCCTGGGTCTCCTCCTCCATTTGCATAAGCCTACTGGCCCTTTTCGCAGGAGTGTGGAGAGGAGGGATCCGGGAGATCGTATCACGCCAGCGTGCCTCCTGTCTCCCACTGGGGCCTGCCACCTCCTGACTCCCAGTGGGCTCTGCCACCTCCTGCCTTGCAGTTGGGCCTGGCTCCCTGTGGGGCCTGCCTCCCCCTGGCTCCCTGTGGGACCTGCCTCCACCTGGCTCCCTGTGGGGCCTGCCTCCTCCTGGCTTTGCTCTGTCTGTGTATAAAAAAAGGGACATAGTTTATTTGTTGTCTTCATAAATCACACACATTATTTAAATCATGACAGATGCAAACGGAATGCTAATATATATTACACACAGGGCCGCAATCCAGAATTATGGGGCCCCTTACACAGCTTCAGACATGGGCCCCCTGGAGCGGGGGGGTTGATGCCGCCTGAAATAGAGAAGCGGGGGGCCTTTACCCAAAATAGAAAATTAGTAAAAAAAAATTTTTTTTAAAAAAATGTATTATTACCAAAAAGGGGGGTTGTCATCGGGGGCCCCGTACAGGTGTATTGCCTGTACCCCCCTGATGGCGTACCAGAGAATTACACACAATCATTCTGATCCCAGCATTTTTCAATCTTGTCCCCATCATGCTTTGCCACTACTGTCTATTGATATGTTCAACACTTTTTGTTCAATCCTTTTAAATTTGGAACACTAGTAACATCAATTTGACATCATTATTATAGTTTGAGTCCCCAAAATTGTTACCAAAATGCAATACCTGGCTCCATGGGTCACAATCAGGGTCCTCCAGGAACTCTTGCTCTTCCTCCGAGGTTGTCTGCTCTTGCCTGCAGGGAAGACTGGAGGATTGACTGCAGGGAAGGTGGGACCTATTTCTTGGGGGAAGGGTAGACAGGGATGGCCTGGCCTCAATGTGGTCGTCCAGGAACTGCAGATGACCATAGTACCACAGGTTTGGCTTGTAGATGCTGTCAGCTGCAGCCCCAGATCTCATTGAGGCCAGGACTTGTACCCGTTGGGTCCTGTAGGTGCCCCTAATGGAATTTATTTTTTGTTTCACAGTCTCGATTGTGGCGTTGGGGACCCTTGTCTTTACAAATGCAAGCAGGGTCTCCCGTGCTTTCTGCCTGGCATCTTTGTTTTTATTTTGTTTGTTTTTAGTTTGCCACAGTACAGGCAGATCCTTCCATCTTTGTATAAATTCTGTGAAGAAATCTGCTTCTTTGAAGGCCTTCATTATTTCTGCAAGTCCAAATAAAACTAAAAAAAACTAATGGCAGTCAAGCCTCTACTACTAATAAGCTTTATCACCATATCTAGCCCACAAACTCATCCACTAATCACTAATAACGTCAAAAATAGTTATGTACCGTCGTATGACATGATCATTTACTTCCGCCTTCTTCCACAGACTGTGAACGCCGCTTTCACTCACGTGGTATCCCTTTATACACTGCGCACGCGTGACGCTACGCACGTTAACCCAACCCCTGACGTTCGATCTAGTCCTTTTCCCGCCCCTTCTCTCTCGTTTAATGAGGAACAACTATATGGAGGACATGCAGAATATGGCAAACTCTAGCCAGAAGCCAGGCCAGGCCCAAGCAGACACAAAAACCAGGCGAAGGAGGAACAAGGCCTCCAATATATCCTTTCAGGAGATGGTGGAGATGGTGACCATCTTAAGGAGGGAGGACTATGATGCCAAACATGGCCCTTACAGGTATCCCAACAAAGTGAAGGCCGAAATAATAGAGAAAGTGGTGAGGAGTCTCCAACAGAAATTTGGGGAACGCAGGACCAAAGAGCAACTCAGGAAAAGGTGGTCTGACCTGAAATTAAGAGAGCCGGAGCAACTGGAGAGGATAAAAAGAGTCATTAGAAGAAGTAAGTAATTTTCCTGTGTAATAATTTTTTTGGTTTGTTCTTTGCGGCATGTGCTTTTTCTTTCAGGCTGTACTGTATGTATTTTATGTTTGTGGGCACAATAATTGGTCGTAGGAGTCGTCGTTCATTCGATGACTTAAATAATAAAAGATGATCTTTTTGAGAAATGTCATCATGCCTAGTTTGCATGGCCAAATTGGAGTTTAGACACTGTATCAGACAAAAAGATCGTCTTATTATTATACTGATCGAATGAACGACGACTCCTACGACCAATTGATGTGAAAAATATACTACAGCGCTAATTAAATAATCAATTCCACGTGCACCTAAATAAAAAAACAAATAATATAGCTGCTATCTTGAGTGATACCAAATCCAAACAGTGAAACATATAAAATATAGATGCGCTAATATTAACTTAAAAGGTGATAAAACGTACAAAGAAAAACTAATCAGGGAGAATACTCCATAAACTGTGAATTACTAATATGTCCTTAATTAGTGCACAGTGATTAGCAGGATTCCATGCAGGGAAAAAATCACTCTCTTCAATCTGAATGCTAATCCAGCCCTCCACCGCTGTGATCAGATGATACAGGCACTCACAGACAGGGATTGCATGAAAGAAAAGAGAAAAAATCTCATTGCGCAATATTCGATGACAGATCAAAAAATGTAATCAGAGCATTGACATATGCACTCACGAATCCCGGCTTTCAGTAAAGCATGAAAACGCCACTCAGTATGTTGTTTCCTCGGATTCGGTCGCAGGCTCCTCCCTACGCGTTACGTCACAGGCACGCGACTTACTCATGGGTTCATACGTCTGACGTATGGACTTAGCATTGAGATTGAAGAGAGTGATTTTTTCCCTGCATGGAATCCTGCTAATCACTGTGCACTAATTAAGGACATATTAGTAATTCACAGTTTATGGAGTATTCTCCCTGATTAGTTTTTCTTTGTACGTTTTATCACCTTTTAAGTTAATATTAGCGCATCTATATTTTATATGTCCTACGACCAATTATTGTGCCCACAAACATGAAAGTTGCGACATTTTGTTTTTTTTATGTGAGATAAATTGTGGAATTAATGTAGATGTGTTCCTAACTAGATTGTACTAATCAAAAATAAGTCAATATACAGTAAAAGGAGAGTCTGCTCAGCAGTTGGTTACACATGTGGACTCAGTAGCACAATTGTTGGCCACAAGAACAACCTATTTAGGGTGTCACACAGAGGTGAGGTGATCCAGTGGATACTTGGTTAGCTTCCATGTAGAAAACTAGACCAATAGATAAAAAGAATTTAAAGAGCTTTGGGAATGCCTACAATCCTGTGTTCTGCTTAGAATAGAAGGGTTGTTAAAACCAACAATAGTCCCACAATTTGTAAAAAGAATGATTCATATTCCTCTTTCAGGCCTCTAATCTTTTAAAATCACGTTTCCCTTTTCTTCAATCTCGTAGGGCGCAATCAAGCGTCAAGGCAGGAGCAGCAAAACACACAAGCCACCCCCCCCCCCCCCGCGGGATGTTGAGGAAGTGGAACCTGCCACCACATCCGGTAAAGTATCATATACCACAGCTTCAGGTAATATAGATGTAGGCCTACATAATTTTAATACATGGTTTGGTCCCACATTTCAGGAGCTCTTCGTGCTGGTGACGGATTTGACACATACAGTGCCCAGCTGTTGATTGGAGAGGTGTTGTCCTGCAGGGCAGACATTGAAGAAATACATCTCGCTTCAAGGGAGATTCGAGCCAAAATGGTGGAACAAAAGCTCAAAAATTTGATGGATGTTCTGGGGAGGGTTTGAAATATGTTTTTAGAAGGTTTTATTTTAAGTTTAGAGGGACGGCCAGGTCTTCGTAGATTTGCAGTGGTCTGATACTTCTTCCATTTCAATATTATCGCTTGCACAGTTCTCCTTGGGATGTTTAAAGCTTGGGAAATCTTTTTGTATCCAAATCCGGCTTTAAACTTCTCCACAACAGTATCTCGGACCTGCCTGGTGTGTTCCTTGTTCTTCATGATGCTCTCTGCGCTTTAAACGGACCTCTGAGACTATCACAGTGCAGGTGCATTTATACAGAGACTTGATTACACACAGGTGGATTCTATTTATCATCATTAGTCATTTAGGTCAACATTGGATCCTTCAGAGATCCTCACTGAACTTCTGGAGAGAGTTTGCTGCACTGAAAGTAAAGGTGCTGAATAATTTTGCACGCCCAATTTTTCAGTTTTTTATTTGTTAAAACAGTTTGAAATATCCAATACATTTCTTTCCACTTTATGATTGTGTCCCACTTGTTGTTGATTCTTCAAAAAAATACAGTTTTATATCTTTATGTTTGAAGCCTGAAATGTGGCAAAAGGTCGCAAAGTTCAAGGAGGCCGAATACTTTCGCAAGGCACTTGTCAGGGAGTAACGTACCAAAGCCGAGGTGCTGAGGGTGGCTCACCTTTGCGAGTTGGTGCGATCCGCCCCCTGGATTTGGGACAGGGGGAAGGAAGCACCGGGAGGTACCGGTAGCAAGGTGGAGATCCAATGCGGAAACAGGAACTGGATGGCGGTAGCCCGCTGGGAACCACTGATGATCAGACCAGGAAACAGTCCAGAAGCAAGGCACCCCACACAGGGACAAGGCTGAAGAGAGATCCGAGAAACAAGCCGTGGTCAGGGGTTGGAGAAGGCAGGAAGTCCAAAGTTCAGGTGCCGGAGGTCAGGGGTTAGAGAGAGCAGCAATCCGGAAGGTGAGTCAAGGGTCAGGTACAACAGGTATCAGCAGGTATTTGACAGGTATTAACAGCAGCAAGACACTCAGGAGCTGTTACGAACCAGCAACCCGAGAGGTGGAAGGGGCTGGTTCAAATAGGCCGGTCAGGCCTCTGATTGGCCGAAGGCGGAACAAGCCTGTGCGCGCCTGTGCGCGCGCATGCACGCGCCCGCGCACACGACGCCCGGTCACACCGCGCATGCGCGCACCACAGGCGCGCGCAATAGCGCTGGTCTGCCACGGAGCTGAGGAATCTGGGGCTGCAGAGGATTGGTGCCCTGACAGTGCCCCCCCCAAGGGGCGGACTCCGGACACCCAAACTGTCCATCAACTCTGGATGTTCCCGATGGAAAGCTCGGATTAAACGGGGAGCATGCAGATTCCTGGAGGGCTCCCAGGAGTTGTCTTCTGGAGGGTATCCTTTCCATTGAACTAAATACTGGAGTTGTCTCCCCCCTTTCCTGCAGCCCAGGATAGTTTCCACCTCAAACTCCCTTTCCCCCTCAACCTCCACCGGCGGAGGCGGAAGCTCTTCTCTCCCAGGGAACGGATCTGGTGTGACCGGTTTGAGTAAAGAGGCATGGAAAACCGGGTGGATCCTGTAGGATTCAGGTAGAGCCAATTCAAAGGCCACGGGGTTAATTTTCCTTTTGATCCTGAACGGGCCGATAAACCTGGGACCCAATTTCCGTGAAGGGATTGGTAATTTGAGGTTAGTGGCGGACAGCCAGACCCTTTCCCCGATTTCAAAGGCCGGACACTCCTTCTTCCCCTTGTCATAGAATTTCTTAAAATTTACTTGGGCCTGCTGCATGACCTCCTGAAGTTTCTGGAAGTTTTGCTGGATGGAGGCTAAGTGCTCCTGGACCGCTGGGACAGGTGATTCAGGGATGGAATCCGGAAGGAATGAAGGGTGGTAGCCGAAGTTGGCCCAGAATGGGGTTTGGTTAGTAGAGGCATGTACCGAGTTGTTATAGGCAAA
Organism: Rana temporaria; assembly: GCF_905171775.1. NCBI lineage: Eukaryota > Metazoa > Chordata > Amphibia > Anura > Ranidae > Rana > Rana temporaria. The sequence goes on along the minus strand of NC_053494.1, from coordinate 87,677,361 downwards.
TTCTGCCGACGGCAATAAGGATACCCAGTCATTTTGAGATACCGAGCAAAAGCAGCGGAGATATTGCTCCAGCGTTTGGTTGGTCCTCTCCGTTTGACCGTTTGACTGCGGATGATAGGCAGAGGACAGGCAGACTTTAATTGCCAGTGATTTGCAGAGCTCCCTCCAGAATGTAGACGTGAACTGCACACCTCTATCGGACACAATACTTTTGGGCACCCCGTGCAGTCTCACTACTTCCTTGAAGAAGATTCTGGCCGTATCTGCCGCAGAGGGTGTGCCAATCATAGGCAAGAAGTGAGCCAACTTGGACAGGCGGTCAACTATGACCAAGATTGTGGTGAAGCCTTCAGATGGGGGCAGATCCACAATGAAGTCCATGGAGACCTCTGTCCATGGGCGCTCCGGGATGGGAAGCGGTTTCAGTAAGCCCCAGGACTTGGTATTTGGGCCCTTGCAACGCTGGCAGCGGGAACACGATGAAACATAGGTCTTACAGTCCTGCCTCCATTTTGGCCACCAGAAGGAGCGGCCGAGCAATTCCAAGGTCTTTCGTGATCCAAAGTGGCCTGCTAACTTATGGTCATGGAACGTCCTCAGTACTAGTTGCCTTGTTTCTGCCGGCACAAAAATCTTATCCCCTGACCACAGCAAGTCGTTCCGTTTCTCCAGAGAAGAGGTGACTTGGTCGGAACACTGTCTGGAAGCCACTTTAAGGGAGTTTAGCAAGTCTGTTCGAGCAATCAAAAACAAATTCTGGGAGGTTAAGACAGTACTAGGTTCCACTGGGGCGGAAGTGTCAGCAAACATTCTAGAAAGGGCGTCCGCTTTCCCGTTCTTTGAGCCAGGTCTGTAAGTGATGTGGAAATTAAAACGAGTGAAGAAGAGGGCCCAAAACGACCCCGTCTGGGTCTTAGGCGTTTGGCAGATCGTAGATACTCCAAATTTTTATGGTCAGTGAAGATTAAAATGGGATGGAGCGCCCCCTCCAACAGGTATCTCCACTCTTCTAAAGCAAATTTAATGGCAAGCAGTTCTCGGTCCCCAACGTCGTAATTCCTCTCTGGAGGACTTAACTTCCGGGATGCATAGGCCACAGGGTGTAGTAGAAATTTAGGTCCTTGTCTCTGTGACAGGATAGCGCCAGTGCCGTCTCAGAGGCATCAACCTCCAAAATGAAGGGCAGTGCTGGGTCTGGGTGCCGTAAAACAGGTGTGGAAGAGAACACTGCTTTAAGCCTTGTGAATACTTCCTGTGCCTTCTGGGACCAATGGAAACGACAGCCCTGACGGGTCAACTCGGTGATGGGAGCCACAATGGACGAAAAACCAACAATGAATCTCCGGTAAAAATTAGCAAAGCCAATGAATCGTTGTATGCCCTTCTTATCGACCGGAGCTGGCCAGTCCTGGACTGCCTTCACTTTTTGCGGGTCCATGGCTATCCTGTTGGTAGAGATGATAAATCCCAAAAATTGAACTACTGTCTTCTTAAACTCACATTTTTCGGCTTTAAAGGGGAGTTCCACCCACAATTTCACTTTTTAAATATAAATACCCCTGTAATACACAAGCTTAATGTATTCTAGTAAAGTTAGTCTGTAAACTAAGGTCCATTTTGTTAGGTTGTTAGAGCATTTAGTTAGTTTATAATCTAGAAATAGACTGTGGCCATCTTAAGTGTAGGCATCATGAAGCCAGACTGTATGACTTCCTGGATTTCAGCTTTGCATATCTCGCACATGCTCAGTGCACAAGCAATGTAATAGGTTTCAGTCAGGTTTGCAAGGACTACTGGGAAACATGATGCCTATCCCAGAAACCCTTGCAAATAGCCTAGGCAAATAAGGAGGAGGAAGTAATGAAGGACTACAAAATAAAGGTATTTACAAGCAACAAATTAAATAAAAATTGTCCATTCTGAACACTATGAGATTAGAGCATGCAGCACAGACAAACATAAAAAAATGGGTGGAACTCCACTTTAAGGTACAACTTATGTTCCCTGAGAATGGCCAGAACTTTCTTAACGTGGCACCGGTGTAGCTCAAGAGAGGCCGAAAAAATTAGAATGTCGTCTAAATAGACAACCAGGAAGTCAAGTACTGGCGGAAAATGTCATTAACCAGGTGCTGGAACGTGGCAGGGGCATTGCAGAGGCCAAAAGGCATCACCAGATATTCAAAATGCCTAAACCTGGATCTGAAAGCGGTCTTCCATTCATCCCCCGTCCTGATTCGAATGAGGTTATAGGCCCCTCGGAGATCCAGTTTGGAGAAGACTTGGGCTGCTCGGAAACGTTGGAAAAGTTCTGGAATGAGAGGTAGCGGGTATCTGTTTTTTATAGTGATTTTATTTAGTTCCCGGTAGTCAATGCAAGGCCTGAGGGAGCCATCTTTTTTTTCGACAAAAAAGATCACAGCCCCGGCTGGAGAAGAGGAAGGGTGAATAAACTTCTTGTCTAGATTCTCGTCGATATAAGCCTTGAGGGCTACTAATTCCGTCTCCGACAAGCGGAAGATACGACCGAATGGAATCTTGGAGCCGGGCAAAAGGTCGATAGGACAGTCGTATGGCCTGTGCGGGGGAAGGCGGTCGGCCTGCTGCTTGTCAAAAACGTCTTTAAACTCTGAATATACAGAAGGGACGTGAAGAAGGTTATCTGGTGCGGCAGTCAAGGTAGAGCAAGCGGCTTTGGCGGGCAGGAGGCAATGCTGGGAGCAATATGAGGAAGAAAACTTGACTTCTTTTTTGCACCAGTCTATACAGGGTTGATGAACCTGCAGCCATGGGAGTCCCAAGATGATGGGGAACATTGAGGATGGTATGAGATCCAGGCGGAGAAATTCTTGATGTCCGGCATCAGAGACAGTGAATATAGGAAGCGTTTCCTGGGTAACTAATCCCGAACGTGGAAGGGAGCCAGCCGCCAGATGAATCTGCAGATGGAAGTCCTTGGGAAGGCAGGGAACATGCAGCTTCTGGGCTAGGGCAGAGTCCAGGAAGCAGCTGCACGCTCCAGAGTCAATTATGGCTGGCAGCCGGGTTGCCCCCTCCGGGAGCTGTAATGATAGAAAAAGGACAATATAAGTCTGTGGTAGGTTAGCAATGTGGTAATTGAAAGCAGGTGGTAGTTTACACTTACAAGGTCTCACTGGGCAGGAACGGAGGAAGTGGCCTGCCCCACCACAGTACAGGCACAGATTGGACTGACGTCTTCGCTGTCTCTCCTCAGGGGTGAGAGGAGACCGAACTAGGCCGAGCTGCATGGGTTCAGGGTCAGGAAGAGAGGAGACTGGTGGGACCGGGAGAGGCGGAGGAGCAGGAGAGAATCTTGGTGGTGTCCAGCTGGGACGGGTTGCTTGGAACCGCTCTGCCCGTCGTTCCCGCAGGCGTCTGTCGAGCTGGGTGGCTGATTGAATCAAACCCTCTAATGAAGCGGGTGGATCGACTCTGGCCAACTCGTCCTTGAGGGACTCTGAAAGTCCTTGGCGAAATTGATACTTTAAGGCCACCTCATTCCACCCCGTGTCAGCTGACCACTTGCGAAATTCAGCAATATAATCCTCCACGGGCCTCCTACCCTGGTTCAAGTTGTGGAGGGTGGCTTCCGCTGTGGCTGAGCGCAGAGGATCGTCATACAATTTGGACATGTGTTAAAAAAAAGAGTCCATAGTGTCCAATATCGGGCTTCTCTGCTCCAACAAGCTATGAGCCCATGCTTGGGGTTCATCAGAAAGGAGCGAAATCACAAAGCCCACCTTCATGGCTTCTGAGCAGAAAGTTATGGGTTGCAATATTACGTATAGTGATCAAGCGTTTTTGAAGGCTCGAAACTTTTTGCGATCGCCTGCGAACCGCTCAGGTGTAGGTACACGAGGCTCCGGATGGGTCACGACCATGGCCGGCCCTGAAGAAGACTGGGAGGTGGATGCCCCTGTGACTGGAGTTGCGGGGGGGACCGAAGGACCAGGTGCAACAGTCAGTTGCTGGAGACGGCCGTCCATCTGCAGGTATCCCTCTTGCAACTTTTGAACTGCTTCGGTCAACGCTGAGACTTGCTGACAAAGAGTCTCAAAAGGTGAGCGCGCCCTGTCGGCCTCAGACATCTGGCTGGTTCGTATTGTCAGGGAGTAACTTACCAAAGCCGGGATGCTGAGGGCGGCTCACCTTTGCGACCTGGTGCGATCCGCCCCCTGGATTTGGGACAGGGGGAAGGACGCACCGGGAGGCACCGGTACCGGTAGCAAGGTGGAGATCCGATGCGGAAACAGGAACTGGATGGCGGTAGCCCGCTGGGAACCACTGATGACCAGACCAGGAAACAGTCCAGAAGCAAGGCACCCCACACAGGGACAAGGCTGAAGAGAGATCCGAGAAACAAGCCGTGGTCAGGGGTTGGAGAAGGCAGGAAGTCCAAAGTTCAGGTGCCAGAGGTCAGGGGTTAGAGAAATCAGGAAGTCCAAAGTTCAAGCCGGGGTCAATGGGTTAGAGAGAGCAGCAATCCGGAAGGTGAGCCAAGGGTCAGGTACAACAGGTATCAGTAGGTATTTGACAGGTATTAACAGCAGCAAGACACTCAGGAGCTGTTACGAACCAGCAACCCGAGAGGTGGAAGGGGCTGGTTCAAATAGGCCGCTCAGGCCTCTGATTGGCCGAGGGCGGAACGAGCCTGTGCGCACCCGTGCGTGCGCACACACGAGGCCCGGTCACACCGCGCATGCGCGCGCACCACAGGCGTGCGCAATAGCGCTGGTCTGCCACGGAGCTGAGGAATCTGGGGCTGCAGAGGATTGGTGCCCTGACAGCACTGTAGTACATTAAAAAAACATGGCACTATGATAAACTAGGAGAAAGCTACAATAAACACAAATTAAAAATTACTAAAACAAATAACATTAATAGACTGTTTCTTGCAGAAAATAAAAGATTTTCTTCAGCCAAGATCTGGCATTAGAATGACCCCCTCCCCATAAAATAATCGACATATTTTTGCTGCACAGCACGGGTGCTTTGGGGGACCAAGCCTGTATGGCTAGCCTCACGGGCCTCCACCAGAGCTACATCAACGGCCTCATCAGGCACTACTGTTAAATAGGTAGAAGAATGTTTTTTGAGAAAGTTATGCAAAATACAGCAACATACGATTATATGGTTCCACTTGTATTCTGCCATGTTGATTGCCGTCATAAATAAACGGAATCGCTGGCCATGATGCCAAAGGCGTTCTCAACCACCCGTCTGGCTCTGGCCAGCCTATAATTAAAAACCCTCCTCTCAGGGGTGAGGGTGCGTTGGGGAAATGGCCTCGTAAGGTGGGGACCCAAGGCAAACGCCTCATCTGCAACAAATACGAAGGGCAGCCCCTCTTCGTTCTCCTCCGCAGGTGGCAATCCAAGGTCCTCCGACTGAAGCCGTTGGGCGAACTCGGTCTGAGCAAAGACCCCACCATCTGACATCTGCCCATTTTTCCCCAACATCCCCAAACTCATAGGGCCAGATTCACGTAGATTCTGGCGTAGCGTAAGCTATTTACACTACGCCGCCGCAACTTAGTGGAGCAAGTGCCGTATTCTCAAAGCACTTGCTCCGTAATTTGCGGCGGCGTAGTGTAAATGGCCCGGCGTATCCCCACGTAATTCAAAGGGGGCGTCTTGTATTTAAATTAACCGCGCCCCCGTGCCGAACGAACTGCGCATGCGCCGGCCTTAAATGTAGCCCAGTGCGCATGCTCCGTAGTACGCCGCAAATACATTGGTTTCGACGGGAACGTAATTAACGCACAGCCCTATTCGCGACGAGTTACGTAAACGACGTAAACAACGGAAAAACCCGACGCTGTCCCGACAGCCATATTTAACATGGCATACGGCAGACTGACGTAAGGTTACCCCTCATATAGCAGGGGTAACCTTACGGAAACAACGTAAACTAACCGCCAAAACGTTCGGGAATCGGCGTATTCGGCTCATTTGCATATGCGACGCTGAAATCGACGTAAAAGCCACCTAGTGGCCAGCGTAGTATTGCATTTAGGATCCGACAGTGTAAGTGACTTACACCAGTCGGATCCTAGCCTAATTCTGGCGTATCTTGTTTTGAGAATACAAAACAATGATACGCCGGCGGGTTTTTCGAATCACGGCGGTGTATCTGTAGATACACCGGCGTAATTCTTTTGAGAATCTGGCCCATAGTTGGCAGACACCACCGCCATCAGAACGACGCTGTGGAACCCCTTGTAATTAAAATAATAGGATCCCGAATGGGGTGGTGGCACGATGCGGACGTGCTTGCCATCAATGGCTCCCCTGCAGTTCGGAAAGTCCCAACGCTGCGAGAAGTCCGCTGCCACAGTCTGCCATTCCTGTGGCGTGGTGGGGAACTGTAGAGAAAAAAAAAATCAAACAAACATTGCTAACAGAATATCACAAAACCTTCTTGGATACAAAAAAAAGGAGATCATTAATTTCAAGTATGATTTTAGGGGGGGGGGGGGGTTGGGCAAGGACTACAATGGAGGAAAAAAAAAAGGGGGATATAGGTACACACAAAATGGAGCACTACAATGGAGGCCAAAATAAAAGGGGGATATAGGGACACACAAAATGGAGCACTTCAATGGAGGCCAAAATAAAAGGGGGATATAGGGACTAGGCTAGGTGTGTTTGGCCACAAAATATAATGCTGGAGAGGTTGGCTATTGCAAATATGCATGTAGGCCCAAAAAAAAAAAACATAACAACCTTACACTATGCATAGGGACAAAGGGAACATTCACAGCATATTACAAGCAGGTAAATTAGGGACTGCTTGAAAACAAAAATATTAAGGCATGCAATAAATATATAGTTAGTGAAATTAAAGGACGCCACTTACCTTAACATAGTCCTCCTGCAGAACCTGAATTATGGCAGAACAGGTATCCGGGATTATGACGCCCAGAGCCTGGGGGGAGATGCCCGTCGAGAACTTCAAGTCCTGCAGACTTCTCCCTGTTGCAAGGTAGCGCAACGTAGCAACTAGCCGCTGTTCAGCAGTGATGGCTTCCCGCATAACAGTGTCCTGCCTGGTGATATATGGCGACACCGAAGCCAAAAGCTGCTGAAATACGGGGTCAGACATCCTCAGAAAATTCCTGAAATCATCAGGGTTATTTTCTTGGATCTCCCGCAGCAGAGGCATATGAGAGAACTGGTCCCTGCGAAGAAACCAGTTCTTGGCCCACAAACTCCTCCTCACCCTGTTCATGGACCGGAGCCGGGATACAGCACAAATCCCAACACCAAGCACAGCACGATCTCGGCGACGAGAACGTACCCGCAACATGGCTAGAAAACGGTCGTCAAATCAGATCGGACTAAAAAAAACGCCCTGAAGAACAGAAAGGCCTTCCGAAGAACGACCTGCAAAACAGGAACGAGCAGACAAGAACGCACTGCAAAAACAGATACGAACTGAATACAAGCACTGTAAGACAGATACGAACCCAAAAGCACAAACTGTAGGACAGAAAACGAAATTTAAAGCACGAAGACTGAAAAGCGTGAATCGTCTCTCACCAAACTTTTACTAACACGCAGCAACATGATATCAGCAAAAGAGGTCGTCTTCCGCATGAAAATGGCCCTTTATAGTGCCGTTGTACGTGCTGTACGTAACCGCGCTTTGCTAGAGCATTTTGAAAAAACAATGCTGTGTGGGCAACATAGTTTTTTATGATGAAGTTGGAAAAACTTCGTTTTTTTTTCATGATGAAAAACATCGTTTTCTTTCATGACAAAAAGTGATCGTGTGTACAGGGCATAAGAATGTTAAAATTCTAAAACAAATGAATCCTTCTAGAACAGACCTGGGCAAACTACGGCCCGCGGTCCGTATACGGCCCGGCGGACCTTTTAATCCGGCCCACACCCCTTTCGTTTGAACAGCTGTTTTCCCCGCTGCGCATAGACACTCCCCCTTGGACGGATCTGTCCAATCGCGAGCAAGGGGGAGTCACATAGACACTCCCCCTTGCTCGCGATTGGACAGATCCGTCCAAGGGGGAGTGTCTATGCGCAGCGGGGAAAACAGCTGTTCAAATGAACGCTGTCTGTAATGTTCCCCGCCGCGGTGATAACAGTAGGCAGGGCCGGGAGGGGTCACTGTGCCCATCACACGCAGCCACTTGTGCCAACACATGCAGCCACTTGTGCCAACACATGCAGCCACTTGTGCCAACACACGCAGCCACTGTGCCACCATAAATTGTCGCCACTGTGCCAATCACACGCAGCCACTGTGCCAATCACACGTAGCCACTGTGCCAATCACACGCAGCCACTGTGCCAATCACACGCAGCCACTGTTCCCATCAAACGCAGCCACTGTGCCAATCACACGCAGCCACTGTGCAATCACATGCAGCCACTGTGCCAATCACACGCAGCCACTGTTCCCATCAAACGCAGCCACTGTGCCAATCACACGCAGCCACTGTGCAATCAATTGTTGCCACTGTTCCCAAACACAGCCACTGTGCCAATCACATGCAGCCACTGTGCCAATCACACGCAGCCACTGTGCCAATCACACGCAGCCACTGTGCCAATCACACGCAGCCACTGTTCCCATCAAACGCAGCCACTGTGCCAATCACACGCAGCCACTGTGCAATCAATTGTTGCCACTGTTCCCAAACACAGCCACTGTGCCAATCACATGCAGCCACTGTGCCAATCACATGCAGCCACTGTGCCAATCACACGCAGCCACTGTGCCAATCACACGCAGCCACTGTGCCAATCACATGCAGCCACTGTGCCAATCACACGCAGCCACTGTGCCAATCACACGCAGCCACTGTGCCAATCACACGCAGCCACTCTGCCCATCAAACGCAGCTACTGTGCCAATCACATGCAGCCACTGTGCCCATCAAACGCAGCCACTGTGCCATCACATGCAGCCACTGTGCCAACACACGCAGTCACTGTGCCATCAATTGTTGCCACTGTGCCCATCACACGCAGCCACTGTGCCATCAATTGTCGCCACTGTGCCCATCAAACGCAACCACTGTGCCATCACACGCAGCCACTGTGCCATCACATGCAGCCACTGTTTAATCAATTGTTATTGATTAAACAGTGGCTGCCTGTCCCCAGCGTCTGTCCCCCTCCTGTGCCATGTCCCCAGCGTCTGTCCCCCTCCTGTGTCATGTCCCCAGCGTCTGTCCCCCTCCTGTGTCATGTCCCCAGTCTCTGTCCCCCTCCTGTGTCATGTCCCCAGCGTCTGTCCCCCTCCTGTGTCATGTCCCCAGCGTCTGTCCCCCTCCTGTGTCATGTCCCCAGCGTCTGTCCCCCTCCTGTGTCATGTCCCCAGCCTCTGTCCCCCTCCTGTGTCATGTCCCCAGCCTCTGTCCCCCTCCTGTGTCATGTCCCCAGCGTCTGTCCCCCTCCTGTGTCATGTCCCCAGCCTCTGTCCCCCTCCTGTGTCATGTCCCCAGCCTCTGTCCCCCTCTTGTGTCATGTCCCCAGCCTCTGTCCCCCTCCTGTGCCATGTCCCCAGCCTCTGTCCCCCTCCTGTGCCATGTCCCCAGCCTCTGTCCCCCTCCTGTGTCATGTCCCCAGCCTCTGTTCCCCTCCTGTGTCATGTCCCCAGCCTCTGTCCCCCTCCTGTGCCATGCCCCCAGCCTCTGTCCCCCTCCTGTGCCATGTCCCCAGCCTCTGTCCCCCTCCTGTGCCATGTCCCCAGCCTCTGTCCCCCTCCTGTGTCATGTCCCCAGCCTCTGTCCCCCTCCTGTGTCATGTCCCCAGCCTCTGTCCCCCTCCTGTGTCATGTCCCCAGCCTCTGTCCCCCTCCTGTGTCATGTCCCCAGCCTCTGTCCCCCTCCTGTGTCATGTCCCCAGCCTCGGTCCCCCTCCTGTGCCATGTCCCCAGCCTCTGTCCCCCTCCTGTGCCATGTCCCCAGCCTCTGTCCCCCTCCTGTGTCATGTCCCCAGCCTCTGTCCCCCTCCTGTGCCATGTCCCCAGCCTCTGTCCCCCTCCTGTGTCATGTCCCCAGCCTCTGTCCCCCTCCTGTGTCATGTCCCCAGCCTCTGTCCCTCTCCTGTGTCATGTCCCCAGCCTCTGTCCCCCTCCTGTGTCATGTCCCCAGCCTCTGTCCCCCTCCTGTGTCATGTCCCCAGCCTCTGTCCCCCTCCTGTGTTATGTCCCCAGCCTCTGTCCCCCTCCTGTGCCATGTCCCCAGCCTCTGCCCCCCTCCTGTGCCATGTCCCCAGCCTCTGTCCCCCTCCTGTGCCATGTCTATAACAAGTACTCGTACCAGTTTTCCAACAAAGATATTTACTGCTTTTTATAAAGAAATACAATTGATTTTATGCAGTATTGAGTTTAGCCTTTTGGCCCGGCCCTCCAAAATATTTTTAGTTTCTCATGTGGCCCCATCGAAAAAATAATTGCCCACCCCTGTTCTAGAACAACAAAGACTAGAAAGTCTTAGGACAATTGTTTTCTCCACAAATCACAAATCAGTTGACACTGAAAGGCCTGTGAACCTTAAAAAGACCCTGTTACCAGCTGAAAAAAATGTAGATTAAACCACAAAAAAATCAAGTATCTTAAATACTCACTTACATTTTATCTGCCCTTAAATTTTTGTTATCTGCATTTGTTTACTGGCCGCCCAAAACCACAGGGTGCTCTACTGTAAACTGCACTTTTTAAGACTTCCTGGAAGTCTGGAAGGTCAGCTTACCACCTCTAACTACTTCTTGGGCACTACGGTAAGTCTACACATCATAGTGATGAGTAAATAGGGCTGGTTTAAGGGCCGGTTCACACTGCAGAAACTCAGTCTGTTTTTTTCCCGGGTGGGTTTCTGCATGAGCGTTTTTGATGCGTTTTTTCTCCCTCATTATTTTCTATATCTAATGCCCTGTACACACGATCGAAATTTCTGATGGAATTTTCCGTCGGAATTCCGTTCAAGCTGTCTTGCATACACACTGTCAGACCAAATTCCGACCGTCTAAAACGTGGTGACGTAAAACACTATGATGAGCCGAGAAAAATGAAGTTCAATGCTTCCGAGCTTGCATGGACTTGATTCTGAGCATGCGTGTTTTTTTCTCCATCGGAGTTCCACACAGACGATCACAATTTCCATCGAAAAAAAAAAAAAAACATGTTCTATTTCTAAACTCAGAAGGAAAAAAGTCATATGGGGCCCACACACCATTCCATCCAACTTTTTTCCATCGGAAATTCCGATCGTGTGTACAAGGCATTAGATTGTGTGTATGGTGTTGTGGTGCACTGCAGTGCATGTCCGTGGCTTCTACTGTTCAACATTGGGGTGTTATTCTAAGTTAATGGCACTGTAATGTACAGGTGTGAATGGGCTCTAGAGGAGTAAACATTAATTAGTTGAAGACCCTACGATGGGTCTTAAAATACAGCAATAATGATATATAACAATGTAATTTAATTACTGAGAAATGTCATCCAGTGGCAAAGAAATATGGGTAGCAAAAGTTCCAATAATAAAATACAAAAGGGTTACTACTAGGGTTGCCACCTCATCCCTTTAAAAAGGAACACATCTGAATTACACAGGTTCTGAGGCTAATTTAATGCAGATAAGGCACCAAGTGAGTTTAATTACCACCTTAATCAGCCACAGAACCTGTGTAATTCAGATGTGTTCATTTTTAAAGGGATGAGGTGGCAACCCTAGTTACTACTGCTCCTTTGTGTTCCTACAGTGGTTTCTTATACCACTGCTATATAGTTGCCAACATTTCAAAAACATTTTCAGGTACACCTTTTTATACTTTGTCCTGCAAATCTTTGTGGCCGGAGAATGTACTTTAATTAGGGGTGGGGCATGCATTTAAAATGAGCTTGAATCTCCAAGAGGAGTATTGTTAACCTAATGCTGTACTTTAATTCAAAACATATAAGAAAGATTCAGTTATGGGACTGAAGAAAAACTAAAGTAAACAAACGCAACATAACACTGGTGGTTACAGTAGACATGTAAATTCTGATGCCAAGGTTTTAAAGCAGGACTGCAGGCATTAATGCCCAACTCCAGACAAATAAAAAATGATCCCTTGCAATGGGGCTGTGCCCACACTGCAAGGGTTAATATCTCCTTTTGTCCAGGGCAGAGGAGAAAACCCTTTATGTACATGATCCTCCTCTTCCCTGGCAGGTGGTGCTCCCCCTTTATCTGACAGCGGTCTGTCCCTCCGCTTCCTTACATCCAGTACAGGGCTATGGACCTTCTTCTTAAAGTGTTACTAAATCCTGGACCCTGCATTCACTATATCTGATTTCCCACAGTAAACAGAACATGGAAATGCAATAATTTTAGTAAATATAAACTACAAAATATATTTTCTCATCGGCAGTATATAGCAATCTTGTGACTTCTATCAGTGCCTGGCTGAGCATTGGTTAAAGCTTGTAGGAGTTTTCATTCTCCTCTGACTATCCTATGAGGCTGCATGACCCCCTGTCTTTCTGTCTGAACAGTGCTGATTGGCCCTGTGCTGATCACATGCAAACCCCCCAAAAAAAAAATGGTCCCCGTCGCCCATGGAGATTTTTAGGTATTGTAGTTTGGCACCATTCCACGAGCATGACATGTTAGGTGTCCTTTTACTTGGCGTAACATCATATTTTATAGTTTATATATTACGTTTTTTTGCACTAAAAGTAATTGAAGTGTATTTCTTTTTTTTATAAAATTCTGTTTATTAGAGGTTTTTGTTCATAGACAAAAAAAACAACATTCCTTGGCACACCGCCAAGCTTAACTTTCGGCCAACATGACCGGGAACACAAACACTGTGCCATCGCAGATGGCATATTCAATACAAACCCTCCCCAGATCCTCCCCCCCACCCCCCCTACTCAGTTCCCATCCCCGACCATCCTTAAATCAGGACACCTGTAGTATCAATACTCCCCTCTGTGGCATGCCACCGACAGCTACCCCGAAACACCTGGAACAGGAGCACTACCCACCTATATATCTAGTTGATCATACATCAGCCTCCTTCCTCTTTACCCAACCGTGTGGTCTGATTCATACCAGGCCCTCCACACCTTTTCAAATTTTCCGACACATCCCCGGGATAGGTACGTTGCCTTATAGTAAGGCATCATAGCGTTCACCAAACCCTTCCAAAAAGCAACCTCAGGAGCCCCTGTATTTTTCCATTTAAGCAAAATGGCCTTCTTTCCATAAAACAACAAGATACTCAACAATGTTCTATGGGCTCTGGACGGTACCACCTCCTCCACCAATCCCAGTAAACAAACATTAATTTCCCGTGGGATCGGTACCCCCAGCACTTCTGCAATACAGGCCGTGACCCCAGTCCAGAACTGTTGGATCTGGGGGCAAGTCCAGAACACGTGTTGTGGGTCAGCAGGAGAAAACGTACACCTCCAGCATTCAGCAGGTACCGATGGATAAATCGATGCCAACCTGGCCGGAGTATAGTATACTCTATGTAAAAATTCAAACTGAATTAGTCTGTCTCTCGCTGCCACTAGATATTTAAATGGACGGTCCCACATTTCATCCCATTCCTCTCCCTGTACACCCGTCACCTCTGCGCCCCATTTCTCCCTGCACTTGAGTAACGCTTTGGGGCTGGCCTTAAAAAGCTCTTTGTAGGTCACTGACAAGGTCTTGGGCAGCTCCTCCGTCATAAGTAAGTCTTCCAACCTAGAGGGGAAAGATTCCACTTTCCGCGATCCAAACTGAGACTGAAATGCATGTCTCAGGCTTAGATAGCGAAAAAACTGAGTGTTCGGAAGGTCATGTTTGGCCTTCAGCTGATCAAATGTTAACAGTTCACCATCCCGAGTAACATCCCTGAGTAGTTTAACCCCTCTAGCCGCCCATCCGGGTGCACCCTCTAGTTTGTAAAAATGGTGGAGTTTAGGGTTCATCCACAACGGTGTTGAGGGGGAAAATCCTGTATAACTCGGAGAGGCGAGTTTCTCTACCTCCTCCCAGGCTTTGATCGTAGCTATCATGGAATGTGTAAGGGGAAGGTCCCTGCCTGTACCTCTATGGATGGCCAATCGCAGAGACTCGTACGATCCGAGATGGGCAGCCTCAAGCACTGTGGCTGAATCCCCCGCATCCGAGCTCAGCCACATATGAACAAACACCAACTGACCAGCCAAGTAGTACTTGCGCCAGTCAAGAAGCGCCAGTCCCCCCTGACCCAACGGTTCTTGTAGGACCTTCAACCCCACCCTAGGCATTTTTGGAGCCCAGAGAAACAAGCTTGTAAGACTATCCAGTTTCCGAAAGAAGGACTTCGGTATCCATACCGGAGTGTTCCTCAGAAAGTATAGAATAACCGGGAGAATTTTCATTTTCAAGAGGTTAATTCTACCAATCAATGATAACGGAAGTTTTTGCCAAACCAATGCTTTTTGCTTAAAGAAAGTCAAAAGTGGCAGTAAGTTGAGGGACATGTAGTCCATCACACTCGCCGTGACCTTCACTCCCAGATACGTTATTTGTTTGACCCATTGAAGAGGCAGGTCGGGATTCGCTTTTGCCCTAGCCCCCTCCTCTAACGGGAGTATAGATGACTTCCCCCAGTTGACTTTTAAGCCAGAGAATTTAGTAAATCTGTCCATAATATCCAACGCAGTGTTCAATGACTCCACGGGATCCCTCAAAAACAAAAGAAGGTCATCAGCATATAATGCCAAGCCCTCATCTATACTTCCCACCCTGATGGCCTTCACTTCCTCCGATCCTCTCAATGCCACAGCCAGTGGCTCCATCATAAGGGCAAATAAAAAGGGTGACAGGGGGCATCCTTGCCTCGTCCCTCTCCCTATCGTGAAAAACTCGGAAGTTGACCCTCCCATGCGAATAGCCATCCTAGGCTTACTATAAAGCAATTTGATCCACTGCCTAAACCCCTGGCCAAAGCCCATTGCCTCGAGGACTGTGTGCATGAAATGCCAGTCCACCGAGTCGAAGGCCTTTTCTATATCTATGGAAACTATTATTCTACAGGACGCGTCTAAATTGGGAAGCTGTAAGTGCGTAAAAAGTCTTCTCAGGTTTGTGTCAGTGGACTTACCCGGCATGAAGCCCGTCTGATCCACATCCACTAGTGATGATATGACCAGAGCAAGTCTCTTTGCTAGTACCTTAGTCAGAATTTTGAGGTCCATGTTAAGAAGGGCAATAGGTCTATACGACGAACATTCCTGCAGATTTTTACCTGGCTTAGGTAATAGGATAATGTATGCCTCGAGCATCGACGCCGCAAGCGTTTTATGTTCTAAGCAACAGGCAAACAAAGTCACAAGCCTGGGAGCCAATTGCTCCGCATACAACTTGTAGAAGTCCGCCGGGAATCCATCCGGACCCGGTGCTTTATTAGGTGGAAAATCAAAGATTGCCGCCTCCACTTCTTTTTTAGTGATTTTTGCGTCTAGAGTCAGGCATTCCTCAACAGTAAGTTTGGGGAGAGTCAGGCCCCCTAGTAAATCTCTCAGCTCCTCATGGTCATACGACGGGATAGGAGCATAGAGGGTAGAAAAATATGTTTTAAACTCCTTCAACACTGCAGCCGGATCCCTGACCAGGTCGCCCGCCGACCCCTTTATAACTGAGATATGTTCAATATGATTGTGGTCCGCTACCAACCTAGCCAGCAGTTTACCATTTTTATCCCCTTCCGCGAATAACGAATTTGACCTGTGTTTAGCTTCAGTATGTGCAAGGTCATTGTAATGTAGGGAAAGTCTGCGTCTAGCTTCCAGTAGGGCAGTATATGTGTCATCAGTCTTGTCAGTGGCATGGATAGACGCGCATTCGCGCTCCTTTTCCTGCAACCCCAGAACTTCCGCATTTTGGTCTACTCTCACTCTTTTTATGGCCGAGATAGCTTCTCCCCGAATTACCGCCTTAAATGCATCCCAGACCACTGGGGGGTCTGCTGAGTCTACATTCAGGTCCCAGTAATTACCAACCGACTCAAGCAGATGCAAAGAGACCTGCTCCTCTTGTAACCAACCCGGGGATAGCCTCGAACTCCTCCCCCCCCGACTGCCGGGAAGAGCAAGGAGAGAACGAGCGGATTGTGATCCGATAAGCCTCCCGCCAGGTATTCTGCCCCTTTCACATACGTCATCATAGCCTGGTTCCCAAATGCGAAATCAATTCTGGCCGAGGAGCGGTGTGTCTGCGATAAATGAGAATAGCATACTGTGTTTGGGTATTGAGCACGCCATACCTCCGTTAAACCTGCCATGGATACCCATGACAAGAGATCCTGGGACCCTCCCCTCCCTGGGTTTGAGGAATCTATCTCTGCCAAGGTGGCATTAAAATCCCCCATAATCAGGAGCGGCAAATGAGCATGCGGTGCCAGCTTAACATATAAGTCATACAACAGTTGTACATTGAAGGGAGGTGGTACATACACAGTTACTAGCAACAGTTTACGATTACCCATATCCAAAACTACTGCCGCATATCGTCCCCCCGGATCAGTTATCACCTGATGAACCGTGCACGAAAGCGATCTACTGATCAGAATGGACACTCCCCTGGCAAACGTGGAATATGTGGCATGAAATGCCTTTTGAATCCAATGCTTGCGTAAGGCCAGAATTCTACTACCCTCCAGGTGAGTTTCTTGCAGGAGGACCACATGCGGCTTGACTGACTTCAGATACTGGAACATTGAGGCTCTTTTAAATTTACTATTCAATCCTCGGATGTTCCAGGATACCACTTTAATCACATTAGCCATAGTCAATTTTACCAAATAATCCCCAGGTGTTTCTGTCACACGCCCAGGAATTTAATACAAAATAATATACCACACCCCGAGGAGAGGCCCTTGATGGTCGAGGACCGAGAACTGAGTAACAAGAATTAACTGAGAACACCCCCCCACCCCCCAACCCAAACTTCCCTCCCCCCTGCCATTATACCAGATCATGACAAAAATAAAAAATGATAAGAAAAAAATTAAACCATGAAGCAAAAAGGCTTCAAAAAACCTCCCCTTCATCTGGTATGCAGCTTTACCCCAAAAACTGTAAACACCCAAAAAATGTAGATGTTTTCGAAAGGTCCTCCGAACAGTCACTTGTCCAGCAGTAAAAGCAAAAAAAAAACAAGCAAAGAAAACAAAAAATCAACCGTAGTCCTAGGGAGCTCCGCCAAAACCTCTGCAATGTGGAGCCAAATAACCAGGACCTAGTTCCTTGTGGAGAAGAGAACAGTACTCCATCGCCATCTAGTGGCGTCAGCTTGGTAAGGCACATATGACCCACAGTAATAATAGCAGCAGAGAGTTAGTAGCCATCCCAAATCCTTGCCTTCCCTGTGCCATTTCCAGGATGACCTTGTAATAGTACTAGCAACATGCACAGAAAGGCTAGTAAAAATCATCTCTGCCATTCAAATAAAAGTAAAGAAAAACAAACATGCCGCACAGCTTCATGTAGCAGGAAGAAACTCTGTGCTGCACTCCGATGCAACCTTAGTGAAGAAAAAGGCCCTCTAAATAGCCAACGGGCCCGACATACAGGCAACTAAGCCCTTCCACCAGAGAAAACACAAAATAAAAATAAAACTGAAACGGCAGCTAGTAGGAAAAGTGGAACCAGCCTAAACGCTGGTGAGCTTAGTATCATGGTCATACTCATCTTGTAGCGAATCTTCCTCATGGGTTCCTATCCAGCCATTCACATGCAGCTCGTGGGTTATCAAAAAATTTCACAGAACCTTGGTGTTGCACCCGCAGCCTACTAGGATACAGCATGCTGTACTGTATGTTTTTCTCTCTCAGTCGCTTTCTGACATCATTAAAGGAACGCCGTCTCCTCTGTGTCTCAGCCGAAAAATCAAGGAAAAGCATCACTCTAGCATTCTCATACTTCAGGTCTTGGGCCTTTCTGGAAGCAGTTAGGATCATATCCCTGTCCCTGTAGTTGAGGAACCTCACCAGAAATGGACGTGGGTATTCACCCGGGGGCCTTCTTCCCATAGGCACCCTATGCGCCCTCTCCACCACATACGTAGGCGGTCTCTCGCCCAGATTCAGGAGATTTTTAAAGAAATTTTCAGCAAAGGTAGTAGATTGTGGGCCTTCAGCCCCCTCCGGGAGCCCCACCACGCGGACATTATTTCTCCTTTGTCTGTCTTCGGCGTCATCAGCGCGGTCTTGCAATTGCCTCACTACTGCCTGCAGCTCTGCCAACTGATTCCCCTGGGACTGCGTCTCATCCTCAACCGTAGAGATCCTTCCCTCTGCCTCTGTCAGCCTCCCCCTGATTTTATCCAGGTCATGCCTTATCAATGTGCATTCTGTGGCAAGGTGGTCAATGCTTACCATGACCGCAGCCTTGCTGGCACTGATTGCCTCCAGAATTGGCCGGGTAATCGCTTCCTGCGTCGGATCCTGAACCGGAGGATTAGGCTGTGGATCATCCGCTCTGGCTATCAATTCAGGGACCTCCATCTGAGCAGGGATGCTCGAATGCTTTTTGGCGCTGCCAGCAACAGCCGGAGGATGCAAGATGGCGGCGGGCGAGGCCTCGTTCGCGCCACGTGAGGAGCGGGTCTGCCTCTGGCTCTTAGGGGTCTGATGGCCGTGCTTCGCTGCTCCCTTTGTCATGTCCAGGCGTTCCCCCACCAGGATCAGAGGTCTGTTCTCTAAAATCCGGGCTCGAATCGCTCTCAAAACGGATGAAAGAGCAGGATTATTGCGGAGCTCTCCCAGAGCATGTCCTGCCTCGCTCACATCCGGACACGCCCCATCTTGAAGTGTATTTCTTAAAACAAAATTGCACTTAAAAATTGCTGCGGAAATAACGTGTGACATAAAAAAATGCACTGACTACCTTTTTGTTCTCCAGGGTCTCTGCTAAAATATATAAATTATATATATATTATATATAATGTTTGGAGGTTCTGAGTAAAAAAAAAAATACAAATTTTTACACATAGGAAAGTAATGTCAGAATTGGTACATACACACTGGATGTTATTACAGCTGCTGTTTTTGACTTCAGGTGTTTTTTTTCTACAGCCAGTAAACTCCCCAGCCTGTAATCCTAGGTGTCCTTGCACACATAGGCTTTTATCAGCGTTTTTGGCAGGGGCTTTTTCTGGCTGGAAAACCCCCCTAGAACTAGTGGGTTTGAAGAGGACTTTTTCAGCTGTAAAAATGCTCCAACTCTAAAAAACAAAAAAAAAATGCTGAAAAACTATTCTGGGCCAGATCCACGTAGCGCGGCGCATATATCCGCCGGGCGTAGCGTATCTAAGATACACTACGCCGCCGTAACTTATATTTTTTTCGAATCCTCAAAGAATTTGCGCCGTAAGTTACGGCGGCATAGTGTATCTTTGGCGGCGTAAGGGCGGGGAATTCAAATGGATGTAATGGGGGCGTGTTTTATGTAAATACGTTGTGACCCGGCGTAAACAACGTTTTTTTTGAATGGCGCATGCGCCATCCGTGGGGGTATCCCAGTGTGCATGCTCGAAATGAAACCGGAACAAGCCAATGTTTAAGACGGTGGCGTCATTCTACGCAAATCCCTAATCGGGAACGACTTACGCAAACAACGTAAAAAATTCAAAATGTGAGGCGGGAACGACGGCCATACTTAACATTGAGTATGCCTCATAATAGCAGGGGTAACTATATGCCGGAAAAACCCGAACACAAACGACGTAAAAAAATGCGCCGGCCGGACGTACGTTCTTGGATCGCCGTAACAAGCTAATTTGCATACTCGACGCGGAATTAGACGGAAACGCCACCTAGCGGCCGCCGAAAAATTGCACCTAAGATCCGACGGCGTACTAAGACGTACGCCTATCGGATCGATCCGAGATGCAGTCGTATCTTGTTTTGTAGATACAAAACAAAGATACGACGCGCAAAATTTGAAATTACGCGGCGTATCAAGAGATACGCCGGCGTAATTCTTTCGTGGATCTGGCCCTCTGCGTTTTTGAGGCATATGTTTTTGAGGGAGTATAGTTTTGCTAAAAAAAAAACAAATGCTAAAAAACGCTTCTACGGCTTTTTACAGCTAACGCTGCTGCTTTTTGTTATAACGTCCAGTGTGCATGAGGCCTAAAAGTTTATCTTAGTTTAAGATCAGTTCCTGAGACCTCTCCCAAGAACCTTGAACTGTGCCAGAGATTAATGGAAAGATGCAGAGTTCTTGAAAGATCATGAATGTCCCAGGCAAAAAGTGAAATCCAGAAGGTGACTGCCACCATGTGGAGAAGTTGCAGAATTTTCAGAAACCTTTTTTTTGTTTTGCAACTATAAAAAAAGCACCTATATAAGACAACATAGGCCCGGATTCACAAAGCACTTACACCGACGTATCTCGAGATATGCCGCGTAAGTGTAACTATGCGCCGTCGTATCTATGCGCCGTACCCACAATCTGAGATACGCCTAAAAATAGGCTTCCTACGACCGACCTAACTTGCCTACGCCGTCATATCGTGGGCGCATATTTACGCTGAGCGCATTTGCCACTCCTATTGATTTTCTATGCACGTATGCAAATGAGGGATATACGCCGATTCACGAACGTACTTGCGCCCGTCGTATTTTACGTTGTTTACGTAGTACGTGAATAGGGCTCGGCATAGGTTACTTTCACGTCGTAGGCAATGATCCGTCGTATCTAAGGGAGTAGTTCCGACATGATCCTGAGCATGCGCACTGGGATATGTCCACGGGATGGCGCATGCGCCATTCGTTTTAAGTACTTGTATGGCACTCGGCCCATCATTTGCATGGGGTCACGCCTCATTAGCATGGCTCACGCCCACTTCCACCTACGACGGCTTACGCCGAGGGAACCCAGCGCAGTTTGGGAGGCAAGTGCTTTGAGAATTCGGTGCTTGCCTCTCTGCGCAACGTCGGCGTAGCGTATATTAGATACGCTACGCCGGCATAAATATGCACCAATGTATGTGAATCCGGGCCATATTATTTATGAAATAACCATATATTTATATAAATTTACAGATATACTGTATATTTTAAAAAGTATAGGTGTAATAATGATAACCTCCCAAACACCATGTAAATAGACACTACTGTAAATATAAGCTTGATTCAGAAGCAAAACAAAATGAAAATTAAATTTTTAAAGTGAAACTCCAGGATAAAAAATAATTTTCTTTACTTTGCATATCTTTACTGGTCCAGAGAAGTTTTGTGTAATGCTTTGCCAACTACATCAGGATGGCAGCTGGGGATGTTAGTTTTATCCTGCCAGATACTAGTGTCAGCCATGAACGAAAACATCGGGCCAAATCCTCAAAAGGGATACGCAGGCGGATCTGCTGTTCCGCCTGCGTATCCCTGTGCCTATCTTTGGAACTGATCCTCAGAAGCAGTTTTCCAAAGATAGGCAGAAGATCCGACATCTGTAAGAGACTTACACTGTCGGATCCTAGGATGCAGTACCGCATCCGCCGCTGGGGGCATTTCACGTCGAAATGACGCTTCGCGTATGCAAATGAGGACTTACGGAGATCCACAAAGCTTTTCAGCTTTGTTTTTTCTCCGTAAGTTTACGTTTGCATGCGTAAAATTAGGGCTGCTTTTACAAGGTGTAAACTGTTTACACCTTGTAAAAACAGACCTTTTTTTCGATCGCCGCGATTTTTTTTTCCGCCGTATCTTTTTTTTAACCCGACGCAACTTTTTTACCTGGCGCGATCCTCAAAACTCGGCGTATCGTAAAAACACGCGATGCACGTCGGGAAAAATGACGTCACGGGCATGCGCAGTACGTCCAGCGTGGGAGCGCGCCTAATTTAAATGGGAATCGCCCATTTGTATTAGGAACGCCTTGCGCCGGACGGAGTTAAGTTGCACTGCCGAAAATTTCCAGGTAAGTGCTTTGAGGATCGGCACCTAACTTGGGAGATTTGCGGCAGTGTAACTTAACTCGGAAAAGTTAAGTTAAGCCCGTTTTTTGAGGATTTGGCCCATCATATTTTCTTTTTAAGCTGTTCTGTGAATAAATGGGAAGAGATTTGTCATGAAGATCCTGCCAGAAACAGGTGACTCAGACTTTGCGGTTCCCGATCGCGGCTGCAACCGCGCATGCGTGTGCGTGCACACCTCTGTTGGAGCCAGGCGGGGTATTTAAGCCGGCCTCTCACACACCATCCCTGCTGTCTGCTCTACAGCGTTGTGTATCTGAAACCTGATCTGAGACTTAACCTGTGAAAGACCCCGGCTTACCTGTGACTATTCCAGCCATCCGCCTGCACCTGATCCTTGGTCTGTTCTGACTACCCTTCTGTCTGCACCTCTGTACCTCGCTGTCCGGCCAATAACCGACCCGGCCTGTCTGACCATCCAGTCTGCTCCAGTCTGCTGAACGGTTAAAGTCTGTTCCTAGTTCCAGTCCAGCTGAATGATTCCAGTCTGTTCCTAGATCCGGTCCAGCTGAACGATTCCAGTCTGTTCCTAGTTCCAGTCCAGCTGAACGATTCCAGTCTGTTCCTAGTTCCGGTCCAGCTGAACGATTCCAGTCTGTTCCTAGTTCCAGTCCAGTTTGCTGAGCTGATACAGTCTGCTAAGCTGATCCAGCCTGCTGAGCCTATCCAGTCTGCTAAGCTGATCCAGCCTGCTGAGCCTATCCAGTCTGCTGAGCTGATCCAGTCTGCTAAGCAGATCCAGTTCCGGTATTCCAGTTCCTGCAAGGAAGCTTCTGCTGGACTGAATCACTTCCTTTTCTTGTTGATCCTGCCAGGCACCCGTGCCACTCCTTACTCCTGTACCTACTGTTTCCCTATCAGGGGGCCACGAGTGGGAGCCGTAAGGGAGGTCGTCCTCTGCAATTCGGGCTCACAACCATCAGGTACGTGACAGTAGCAGACAGCCATGTCTGAGCCCGAGCAGAGAGCCTCCCCTATGGAAGAACTGTGTCAGCACCTGGCTGGTTTAACTAAAGCAGTTAAGAATCTTCAGCACAGCTACACCCAGCTAGAAGAATGGGTGCTGGTTCTGTCCAACCCCACCGGAGCCCAGGGATCTCCCCACACATCCACCTCTTCTGCTGGGGCAGGATCAACACCAACAGTGGTGATGCTTCCCCTGGAACCTAGGGTCCCTACACCTGAAAACTTCTCTGGAAATCGAAGTAGCTTCAGGGCCTTTTGCAATTCCTGCAAGCTGTATTTCGCCCTTCAGCCACAAACCTTTTCTCTGGAAGTCACCAAGGTGGGCTTTGTGATCTCCTTACTTACTGGAGAACCCCTGGGCCCACCACCTCCTAGAACTGCAGAAGCTGTTTTACGTATCTTTCAGCAGGGACGCAGGGCAGCAGAGGACTATATTGATGAGTTTAGGCGGTGGAGTGCAGATACGGACTTGAACAACGCCTAAGGGAGCGAAGGGCTGAGAGAGCTATGGGTTTTTCTCGTCCAACCTTGATGCTTCCGAAGGCTCCAAGTCATCTACACCCGGTACCCGTTGCATCACCAGCCCCTACAGCTAAATAATCTGTGTCTGTACTGCGGAGGACCTGGACACTACGTCAGGAACTGCCCTCTAAAACTCTGTAAGTGTCTCTCTATGTCTCCTGGCTTGCCCTCTCTGTCTCATTACAGCTTTCAGGAAAGACTCTGCTAACACCCACCATTATTGACTCCGGGGCCTGTAGCTGTTTCATGGACTCATTTTTTGCTGTTAAGCACCAGATTCCTCTCCTTCCCAAGACCCATGGACTCTCTGTTCATTTGGCTGATGGGTCTGCTATCAAATCAGGCCCTGTAGTTCTAGAAACTGCTCCGATACCTGCTGTCATCTCCAGTTCCCACCATGAACTTTTACATATGGACATAATCTCCTCCCCGTTATTTCCTGTAATCCTTGGCATGCCCTGGCTACAAATCCATAATCCTGCCATCAACTGGGCCGCAGGGGAGGTTACCTTTTCTTCACCTTACTTCCAGCAGTTCTGTGGGCCCCACGATCCTCATGGGCTGTCTACCTTGCTATGCCTGGATTCTGAAGCCGAAATACGCCAGTCTATTCCCGAAGTCTACCATGATTTTCTGGACGTATTCAGTAAACAAAGGGCAGAGGCTCTACCACCCCATCGAGCCTACGACTGTCCCATTGAGCCGCTTCCCGGGGCCGAAATTCCCTTCAAGAGAATTTTCCCTTTGACAGAGGTAGAGCAAGAGGCACTAAAGGAATACATAGATGAAAACCTAAAGAAGGGTTTTATTCGCCAGTCCAAATCTCCAGCAGGCGCAGGCATCTTCTTTGACGAGAAAAAGGACCATACCCTTCGACCTTGTGTTGACTACCGCAAATTAAACAAAATCACTGTAAAAAAACTTTACCCACTTCCCCTGGTGCCAGAGTTATTCCAGAGGCTGGGGGCTGCCGCGGTTTTCACCAAACTTGACCTACGTGGTGCTTATAATCTGGTCCGCATCAGGGATGGGGATGAGTGGAAAACTGCCTTCCGTTCTCGATTTGGGCACTTCGAGTACTTGGTGATGCCCTTCGGATTGTGCAATGCACCTGCTACTTTTCAGTACTTTATCAACAATTTGTCCTCCAAGACTTTTTGGACATATTTGTTATCGTCTACCTGGACGATATTCTAATCTTTTCTTCTTCCCTTGAATTCCACCACAGGCATGTCAGAAGTGTACTGGGCCGTCTTCGTCAACATGGTTTATATGCAAAAGCTGAAAAGTGTGAATTCGAACAGGGAAGTATACCATTTCTGGGGTTAATCATCTCCAGTGAAGGCATCAAGATGGACCCCCAGATTTCTGCAATCCTGGACTGGCCGGTCCCAGCAGACAAAAAGGGAATCCAACGTTTCGTTGGTTTCGCCAACTTCTACCGCAAGTTTATCAAAGGATTCTCGGCCATCATTGCACCAATCACCCAATTGACCAAACAGGGAAACCGCTTCCATTGGTCCCCTGATGCCCAAAGAGCCTTTGAGGCCCTTAAGGAACTCTTTACCTCTGCTCCCGTTTTGGGACATCCAGATTCCTCTCTACCATTTGTTTTTGAGGTAGACGCGTCTCAAATTGCTGTAGGGGCAATATTGTCCCAAAGACAAGGGACCAAGGCCCAACTTCATCCAGTAGCCTTCTTCTCACGTAAACTCTCAACAGCAGAGAAGAACTATGATGTAGGGGATCGGGAGTTGTTGGCAATAAAATCTGCACTGGAGGAGTGGCGCTACCTGCTGGAGGGAGCTGCCTATTCAATCCTAATATTCACTGACCACAAGAACCTGGAATAGCTGAGGTCTGCAAAGAGGTTGAGGCCACGACAAGCCAGGTGGGCACTCTTTTTCTCCAGATTTTCCTTCCATGTCACGTATCGCCCAGGCTCCAAAAATAATAAACCTGATGCCCTGTCCCGGTTGTTTCACAAGTCAAAAGAAATTTCTGCCCCAGATACCATCCTTGCCCCTGGCAACTTTCTTCTACTTCAGGAAAATCTGCTTTACCAAATTAAACAAGCCTCCACAGGGCAGACACCTCATTCTGAACCAGGACTGCAGGTCAGGGATGGGGTATTTT
Organism: Rana temporaria; assembly: GCF_905171775.1. Taxonomy (NCBI): domain Eukaryota; kingdom Metazoa; phylum Chordata; class Amphibia; order Anura; family Ranidae; genus Rana; species Rana temporaria. Next base: position 87,651,747 of record NC_053494.1, on the reverse strand, counting down.
GGCACGAAGACAAGATCTACACTCCCGAAAGCCTACGAGTATCTGTCTTGGAACTTTGCCATGACCATGCATTAGCCGGGCATTTTGGCGTGACCAAAACCACCGATTTGGTACAGCGTACCTTTTGGTGGCCTCAGTTAAGGGAAGATTGTAAAAAGTATGTTGAATCCTGCACTACTTGTATCAGAAACAAGACCCATAGAACCAAGGCTTGGGGGCTTCTAAAGCCCTTGTCTGTCCTAGATAGACCATGGAGGATGTTATCCATAGACTTTATCATTGAATTACCTCCGGAAGAAGATCATACCCTGTTTCCCTGAAAATAAGACCTACCCCGAAAATAAGACCTACCCGGATTTTCGAAAAGGGCTGCAATATAAGCCCTACCCCGAAAATAAGACCTAGTTTAAAGTGCTGGTGAAATACTAGAGTCCACTCTATTACAGTGTTGACTGAGTGTGTGTGTTTATATCAGCTGATCTCGCGCTGCTCCCCTCTTCTCCTCTCAGGGGGGATCTCAGGCCCCCCTCCCTCTGCATTCCTTAGAGCTGGGAAGAGACCTCCGACGGGCCGTGGAAGCGCCGAGCGAGCGGCGCTCAGCTGATCTCCCGCTACTCTGCTCATCTGCTCTACTGCAAGCTGTCAGGGGGGATCTCGGGCCCCCCTCCCTCTGCATTCCTTAGAGCTGGGAAGACACCTTGCGGGCCATGGAAGCGCCGAGCGAGCGGTGCTCCGCTGATGTCACGCTGCTCTGCCTGTCTGCTCTTCTGCAAGCTGTCACGGGGAATTTGGGCCCCCCCTCCCTCTGCATTCCTTAGAGCTGGGAAGAGACCTCCGGTGGGCCATGGAAACGCAGAGCAGCGCTCAGCTGATGTCACGCTGCACTGCTCTTCTCCTCTTCTGCAAGCTGTCAGCGGGGGATCTTGGGCCCCCCTCCCTCTGCAGTGCTCAAAGAGTTAAAGAGAGCTCCAGGGGGTTACAGATGCACCCAGCACTTGAAGAAGGTATGTGGCACAATTGAATTGCAGACATACACATTTTGCAATATGTGGTGCTGTGGATTTTAGGAATTTACAAGATGTTTTACACAGTTCTACAGGGGATTTCTGACAGGCAGGGGGGAGAGAAGACAGCACATGGCATGATAAAACCTACCCCGAAAATAAGCCCTAGTGCGTGTAGCGCTCACCCCCGAAGAAGACGCTGGTTGATTTTGGGATCGGCCTATTAAGTTACCCTGGCGTTGTCTAGGGGTGTAGTTTTGAGAACAGAGATAGTGAGCGCAGGTCCAGACAGTGAATAAAGGGTTTTTCCAATGCTTTATTTTCCAGGCCAACACGGCCAACATCAACACAAATTGGGAAAGATAAAGTTGATGAATTAGAGAGGAAGAACCCTGCAGTATCAGGCCTGGATATTAAATGGAGCAGTCAGCACTGCTCTGTATAGTACCAACTTGTAACTTGTCGCCACTCCAACTGAGTGGGTAAAGTGCCCCCGGACAGACCTGTTTCTATAAGCCTGGCAGCCAAGATGTCACTTAGGATTTCTGGGAGGAACAGGCCTGTCTAAAGGCCTGGCTCTAGGGCCCCTATTTCAGGCCTATTCAATAACTGAGCTAGGTAGACAAATAGAGCGAATCCTCCCAGTAGATTTCTGCATTGGTCACCAGATGACAGCAAACATACCTGTCAGTACTCTGGTCACCAGATCCCCAATTGGTTTGTTCAGGCTCTGTTGGACCACCTGCCTCCGGGTCCTCCTCAAACCGACTCCCCAATCGAACGGCACCCAGCCTGGGATCCTTTCAGTAGAACCGGGAACCCAGTAAGTCACTGGGGTCCCCTTGTACCTCCGGATGAGGGTTTGTGTGGCCTGCAGTTTCGGCCAGGTGGGCCACACCGGCGGAGTCCATGGATGCGCGCACCCTGAAGGTGGATGCCGCACCTGGAACGGGACCCCGCGAGAGTTTTAGAACACGACACCTGTCACAGATATACTCCTCTCCAGCACGCCCCACGAGAGAGAAAGCTCCTCTGATTGGCTGCTGGAGAAACTTACTCTGCCAGAACCCCTCTGGCGCCAACTGCTGGCCAGGGATGGTATTGCATCCCTGGACCATAGACTGACCCAGTGGACGTTTCTAGTATGACAGGAGTCCCAAATTTTAACAAATAGTGAATGGGAGCAAAGTAACTCTCCCATTCCCCACTAACTTTAGCGTAGTGCCCATACTGAAAGTAAGGGGGCGCTACATACTCCCCCACTTGAAATTACACTGTCCCCAGTGTCCTAAAGCATTCTAGCCCGAATGCTGACCTGATACCTGCTAAAAAAAAATAGAAAAAGGAGGGGGGCGTGGCTTGGCACCGGACCTGAATGGCTGCCTGAGTACCGAGCTCCCGCCCACAGGAGATATTTCCTTCAGCTACCTGAGCCATCCGCGGCTACTAAATGGGGAAAACCTCCAGGGACACTTCCCCAACCAGGTCCCGCTCTCCCCGAGGAACCGGAAAGCACAGCGGCCGTGTTATCCCGGACATCTTCCGGACCCAGGTCGGCGAGGCCCCGGCTTCAAATCGGGCCTACTCGAGCACCGCACGTTCCTCCAGCCTCAGCCACACAGGCAGGAGAAGAACACAGCCCCAAACCATGGCTACTGCAGCATGTACCCTGCAGCCCTTATGCATGCAGGACCTGCGTTCAGTGGCAGATGACATCAAAGCCACACTTTTCTCTGCCATCACAGATCTCAGGAGAGACGTTCAGGCAATGGCAGTGCGGCTAGAAGATGTAGAGGAAAAAAACAGCCCGCCATGACACTGCCATCAAGCAACTGCAGGCCTCTTCCCACTCCAGTGACATGCAGCTTAGAGATATCCAAAGACACATGGAATATTTGGATAACAGGGGGCGTCGCCATAATATCCGGGTAAGAGGCATTCCCGAATCTGTTGAAAACTCGCAAATTACAAAAGCCACTATCGCCATCTTTAATGATCTTCTTGGCAAACCCCCTGAAACACCCATTGAATTTGAACGCTTGCATAGAGCCTTAAAACCCAGAGGCAGGGACACTGATCCCCCCAGGGATGTAATTGGTTGTCTTGTGAACTTCAAGCTAAAAGAGGAAATTCTCCACAGGGCTAGAAACCGTCACTCCCTATCCTATCTAGGAGCGGACATTAAACTGTTCCAAGATCTCTCGCCTATTACCCTTCAAAATAGGAGAGACCTACGCCCTCTTCTTGACCTCCTGCGCTCCAAAGGGATTCAGTATAGATGGAAGTTTCCCTTCTGCCTCTCTGCTTCCTCCCAAGGCCGCACAGAAAACCTGCGCTTACCGGAAGATCTACCTGCTTTCTTTCAAACGCTGAATCTGCCCCGCATTGACGTCCCGGATTGGTACACCAGTCTTCGCCCGCCACGCATGAGAAGATCGACTTCTACAGATGCTATTCCAGTCCGTGATGACTTTCACTTAGGTCGCCCCAGACACACCTCACCGAGGAAACCCGACATCTCGGACCCCCAGATTGCTGTGCAAGACAGCCCAACAGCCTCCCCAGCCCACAGGAGAGCACGCCGTGAACGACCCGACGAAATGATCGCTTCCATGCCCTCCTACACACCTTGATGACATGCTCTCATGGATACATCGAAAGATAACTCTTCTTTTCTCTCCCCAGTAACTGTCAGCCCTTGATGTCCATGACTGCCCTTCTCTACAATCCCCGGCATTCTGATCCGTAACTACTGACTGCAACCAAATTGGATTCGTAAGTCTTTTACTCCCCTTTGGGGACACCCCAAGTTCCGATCACCCCTCCTGAGACATTTGGTGATTTCCCCTGTCCCCCTTCCCAGCCCTCTGATCCTTCCCTGCCCCACCCTATCCTATCCGGCTTCCAATGTAACTTATCCCTGAAGGATTTCCTCACACGGTACTCCCTGATTGTCATTAGGCCTGTTTAGATTTGAGACTCATAGACTGTTATTGTTTTTTCCTCCATTGCTTCGTATGTTAGGGGGGTGTTACTACACAAAAGCCGAATCCCCTCATGCAGAGGAATACAGGCCTAACAAGGCCCTACTACTGACATACGCCCCCCTATTTGGGTAAAAGGTCTAATCCTTTCATGTTGACCCCTTGATAGGCCGCCTACACGGCCCTAACCCTCTCTCACATGCCTCACCCGAGGGGGGGGGGGGAGGAGGGATAGAAGGGAAAGATATTTCTAAAGTTAAACTGTATCAGAGGGCAAAATCTCTTCACTGATTGAAAGGCTTTGATATCGATCACACCCAAATCGATTGATCGTACCAACTCGAATACAAAAACTGCAGGAAGCTGACTCACTGTAACTCTTGGAACATTAAATATGTTCGGATGTGTGCCAATCCTGGTCCAACCTATGTTGGTCTACCCTGGACAACTTATCTGACATTATTTTAGAAGCTACCCGACCAGGTACAATCACATGAGAAGTGCTGCTCTCTGATACGGACTCAGTTATAGTCATATTTTGGTTATTCACGTTGAATGATTTGTTATTATGCCTCATAGTTGTAGGTTCCCCTCATCTTCAATATGGGGACCTAGCGTTAGTTGAAAAAGACCTCATGTTAATACTCTAGGTTCTACCACATTATTAGGTGTTATGTTTTTTTTTTGTTTGCTTTTAAACTGTTTTCACCTGCTTTACCTGCATGCTTATCGACCTCATAAGATACTTAGGGCCAGATTCAAGTTTTCATCGCAAGTGCCTGATTCACCAAGCACTTGCGATGAAAACCTACGCCCGCGGCCTCCGGCGTAAGGCGGGCCAATTTAAATGGGCGTGTGCCATTTAAATTAGGCGCGCTCCCACGCCGGACCTACCGCGCATGCTCCGTTTCCGAACTCCCGCCGTGCTTTGCGCGCCGTGGCGTAATTTTTTCTAACGGCGACGCGCGTAGCGTAATTCCGTATTCCCGGACGGCTTACGCAAAAGACGTTGATTTTTAAATTTCGACGCGGGAACGACGGCCATACTTTAGACAGCAATACACTTGCTGACTAAAGTTAAGGCACCAAAAAAAAAGTGTAACTTTGCAACGGGAAACTAGACTAGCGGCGACGTAGCGAACGAGAAAAACCGTCGTGGATCGCCGTAACTCCAAATTTGCATACCCGAAGCTGGTTTACGAAGCAAACTCCCCCCAGCGGCGGCCGCGGTATTGCATCTTAAGATCCGACAGTGTAAAACAATTACACCTGTCGCATAGATAGAACAACAGATACGACGGCGTATCAGGAGATACACCGTCGTATCTGCTTTGTGAATCTGGCCCTTAATGCCTGACTCCCTGGAGTCTAGACCCACAGCCTTTCTAATTAATGCAACAAATATTGGCTCCTTCATATCTCCTGCAACATAGATCTCCTGTGGACGAGAGATACTGATTCTTGACCGTTTCATACCGATTCTTACCACCTCCCCACGCGACGGGAACATACTTGCTCCTGTCAAACCCTACCGGACACTTTCGTATACTAGGAGAGGTTACATATAACCTCCCCAACTCCGGTAATTTGTCCATTTTGTTGATCTTTATCCCCTAACTTACCTACTTACCCTCCTTTTCCCCCCCTCTCCCCCCCTTTTTTTTCTTTTTTTTTTCTTCTTTTTCTCTCTCTTTCTCTCTTTCTTCTCTCCCTCTCTCCTTCTCTTCCCCCTCTTCTTTCCTCTTTTTCTCTCCCCCTCCTTCCTCTCCCTCTCTCACCTTTACCCCCCTCCCCCTTACACTCCCGCCTCCTCCTCCTACATTAGCTAACATATACAGCCCCAATACTGCTCAAGTAAGCTTTTTCAGATCTCAAGACTGCTCTCAGACTTTCAATCCAGACTGACCATTCTAGGAGGAGATTTTAACGTTGCATTATTCCCAATTTTGGATACCTCCACTGGAGCAACTTCCCTGCCATACAAAGCAATGAGACAAATTAAGCTACAGATTCAATATGTTCTTTTACACGACACCTGGCCCGCCCTTCACCCTGACGAAAAAGATTATACCTTTTTTTCAGCCCCCCATAACAAGTATTCCAGAATTGATTCCCTGTTCCTATCCCAGAAGGACATCCCCTTTCTCTCCACTGCCACTATTGAACCAATGTTACTATCAGACCACCACCCAATTACAATGACCCTGAATTTCCCTGATTAACACACTTCCAAAAATATCTGGCGCCTTGACTCGACTTTACTTACCTCAGAAGAGGTGATCGAAGACGTTCGCAACTGCATACATACATTTTTTCTAGAAAATAATACATTTGACATAGCCCCACTCACCCAATGGGAAGCCCACAAATGTGTAGTTAGGAGGAAATTCATTTCCCTCAAGGCAGCCCGCCGAAAAGCTCAACAACGTACAATTGCAGGCCTACTTGACAAGATTAAGACCCTTGAACTCTCCCACAAACAATCCCAAGCGCAACAAACTTACCATGAACTTACCCAAAATAGGAAACTCTTGCGTGAAGAATTGAACCGCAAAACGCGACGCAAATTTGTCCTGCACCAAAAGCTCTTCTACGAATTCGGCAATAAATGTGGAAAATACACAGGCTACTATTCACACTATCAAAGACTCGCAAGGAAAGTCCTTCATTACTACGACGGACATAGCAGCGCAATTCGAGACCTACTACTCCAATTTATATATTCTCCCCAAGCATGCGACGAATCATAAGAGCCTTGAAGCCCGTCACACATTAATCAAATATTTCCTTGACAAATATTGCCCCAAACTCATAAACAGGGATGATGCCCTCAAATTAGAACACCCCATTTCGGAAGAGGAACTAAAACTGGCAATCAAACTACTTAAAAATGGTAAAAGCCCCGGCCCTGATGGGCTTACAGCTACCTATTACAAGGCCTTCACGCAGTGGCGGCCCGTCCATAGGGGCGCCCGGGCGCCGCCCCCCATCCCCCAGTCAGTAAAAAAAAAAAAAAAAATTTTTTTAAATCTGTCCCTTTAAGATTTATTTTTTTTCCCAAAAAAGGGCCTTATGTGCTCTTTGTCCGCGCGCCGGACGCCGGGAACAGTGCTGTAGGAGTAGCGCCACGTCTGTGCAATCACGGGATTGCAGACGCGGCGCTACATTGGCACAAAAAATATGCCTTTGTGGCGTTCTCCATCGCGCCACTTGCTTCCGGCGCGATGGAGTGTATTGTTATGGCCGGGCGGGTGCATACACTGTCTGTGTGCACCCGCCCGTCTCTGTGCTCGTTCCGACGTCACTGGAAAAACATGAAGTGACGTCGGGTCAGCTCGAGCTTAGTGCGCCCGACCGTGGAAGAGGTAAGCCTGCCTGTCTCTACATCGGCGGCCGCTTCACAGCAGCATCCAACCCCTCCCGTTAATATTCGGCGGCACCCCCCCCCCCCCCCGCTTGTTCAAAGTCTTTTATCTAATATTCGGCGGCTGGCATCCACCCTCCACCCCCCCTGCTTAATCCAATTTCTTTTTTATATATTTTTTAATATTTTTTAATATTTAATATTCAGCGAAAATAATGCCAGGCAACAACCCCCCCCCCCCCCCCAATCAATGTTTTTTTTAATTTAATATTAGTTAAATATATTAAGCTTATTAACAGTTTATTTTTTATATTTGATTCAATTTAGCATTAAGTATAAAAAAAGATTTTTTTTTAATAACGGGGGGGGGGGGGGGGGGGTGGTCTGGTGGGGTAGTGTTACCGCCCGCTGTAGTGTTACTTGTGCTGTAATTAATTTTTACATAGAAAAGAAATGTTGTTAATAAATGGGTAAATGAATTATAAAAAAAAGATTTTTCCAATAACGGTTATTAAAAAAATCTTTTTTTTATAATTCATTTACCCATTTATTAACAACATTTCTTTCCTATGTAAAAATTCATTACAGCACAAATAGCGGGCAGTAACACTACCCCACCAGACCACCCCCTCCCCCAGTTAATAAAAAAAAAACTTTTTTTATACTTAATGTGCAGGGAAAATATCGGCCGTCAACACCACCCCACACCCCGCTTGCAAATTGTCCTGCGACTTGGGACTGGAAAGTTGCAGGATAAGTTGGACCCGATGATTTCCAATGAGAACTGTTCATATCTGTGCAACTTTGAAGTAGTCCCTGCATTACTTTTGTCCCACCTTGATGTGACTTGAGGTCCATAGACCTCCAGAATACATAGGCATTGCTTCAAGTCGCTGCAAAATCGCACCAAAAAATTGTGGCAGAATCTTGCGAATTTCAAGCTAATGCAGTCTGAAAGTTGCACAATTCTACTGCAATTCTGATGTGACTTAAAGCAATGCCTGTGTATTCTCGAGGTCTACGGACCTCAAGTTGCATCAAAGTGGGACCAAAGTAATGCAGGGACTACTTTGAAGTCGCACAGATATGAACGGTTCTCATTGGAAATCATGGGGTACGACTTGTCATGCAACATTTAAGTCCCAAGTCGCAGGACAAGTAATTCCTGCAGTCTCTGGTAATCTTGTGCAGTATGTCCGCAGTCTCTGGTAATCTTGTGTAGTATGTCCGCAGTCTCTGGTAATCTTGTGTAGTATGTCCGCAGTCTCTGGTAATCTCCTGCAGTATGCCCGCAGTCTCTGGTAATCTCCTGCAGTATGTCCGCAGTCTCTGGTAATCTTGTGTAGTATGTCCGCAGTCTGGTAATCTTGTGTAGTATGTCCGCAGTCTCTGGTAATCTTTTGCAGTATGTCCGCAGTCTCTGGTAATCTCCTGCAGTATGTCCGCAGTCTCTGGTAATCTCCTGCAGTATGTCCGCAGTCTCTGGTACTCTTGTGCAGTATGTCCGCAGTCTCTGGTAATCTTGTGCAGTATGTCCGCAGTCTCTGGTAATCCTGTGCAGTATGTCCGCAGTCTCTGGTAATCCTGTGCAGTATGTCCGCAGTCTCTGGTAATCTTGTGCAGTATGTCCGCAGTCTCTGGTAATCCTGTGCAGTATGTCCGCAGTCTCTGGTAATCTTGTGCAGTATGTCCGCAGTCTCTGGTAATACTGTGCAGTATGTCCGCAGTCTCTGGTAATCCTGTGCAGTATGTCCGCAGTCTCTGGTAATCTTGTGCAGTATGTCCGCAGTCTCTGGTAATCTCCTGCCCATTTTGAGTCCTTCATTACTAACAGTGTCATATTTTAGTTTGTTTGCACCGATCTGTAAGGCTGCGCTATATACCATGATTTGTGATGCTGGGGCTATATACTCTGTGCTGTGACGCTGAGCTGTATACTCCTGACATTGAGTGGAATACAGGGGACGGAGTGGTGGATTCTATAAGGGGTGTGGCCTATGAGAAGTGGGAGGGACCAAATGTGGAAGGGCGGGGTATTGCGCCCCCCCATCATAAAACTTCACCAGCCGCCACTGCCTTCACGGATACTTTATTCCCACACATTATTAAGACTTTCAATTCCCTATAATCCACCACCCTCCCCTTCAACAGATTGCTAGAAGCCCACATCACTGTAATCCCAAAAGAGGAGAAGGACCCCACATTGGTCAGTAACTATAGGCCGATATCCTTATTAAATGTAGATATAAAGTTGTACGCCAAGATCTTAGCCTCACATCTTGCACCCTTCCTGCCATCCCTGATAGGAAAAGACCAAGTTGGATTTATCCCTGGTAGAGAAGCCAGGGATAATACAGTCAAGGCCCTAAACATACATCATTGGATTACAACACACAAACAAGAGGGATTTTTTCTGTCATTGGACGCAGAGAAGGCGTTTGACAGGCTGGCATGGAACTACCTGGAAGCAGTCCTGAAACATGTTGGTCTCCCTGATAGAATACTTAGTGCCATTATGTCCCTCTATACTGCCAGGGTCCGTGTTAATGGCCACCTGTCAAACGCCTTCACTATTAGCAACGGAACAAGACAAGGATGCCCGCTTTCCCCAATTTTATTCGTCCTGACCTTTGAGCCTTTTCTCCAAGGTCTTAGAGCTAATGACAGTGTCAAAGGCTTTCGCATCGCAGATCGTACCTATAAAATGGCGGCCTTCGCCGACGACATACTGCTATTTCTGAAAGATCCCCACATATCAATTCCAAATCTTTTAAAAGAATTAAAGCTATTTCATGTTATTTCCAATTTTAAGATACATTTTGCTAAATCCCAAGCCCTGAATATTTCCCTCTCACAGGAAGCGGTATCGCAATGTAAAAACAACTTCCCCTTTAAATGGAAACACGACCAGATTAAATATCTAGGGATATGTCTAACGGCTAAACTTTCAGACTTATTCTCCAAAAATCATTTACCCATCCTTAAAACCATCACAAGTGACCTAAGTAAATGGAATAAACCACACTTCTCTTGGTTTGGAAGGGCAGCAATTCTAAAGATGAATATACTCCCCCGCATTTTATTTATCTTACAAACCTTACCCATCAAACTCCCCCATCTTTTTTTTAAGCTTACAAGCGACTTTGTACTAAGTTTTTATGGAGACAGAAACGACCTAGAATAGCTTACGAACAGTTAACGAAACCAAAAACAAAGGGGGGCATTGGGCTGCCAGACCTTAAGAAATATTATTGGGCCTGCCACCTCGCTAGAATTGTGGACTGGTCAATTCACAGCCACAGTAAAGACTGGGTCGCTCTTGAACACACCTTTTCCCCTCTGCCATTACGGTCCATACCTTGGACCTCATACAAACACCCCCGAGGTGTCTAAACGATCACCCTCTCATTGCCCTGACACTTCACTGTTTCAAGGAAGCCTGCCGAAAGTTACACATTTCCTCGACCCCTGGGCCCCTTACCTCGGTAAAGCTCAACCCAGAATTCCCACCTGGCATGTCCATAAATTTTCTGGCAGATACATGGCAACATTCAGAAGTCTTGGCACATCACTTCTACCACTCAGGTACTTTTCTGGAACGCTCCTCCCTACCAGTCAACACAAAAAAACATTGCTTTTCCTCTCTGGACATACTTTCAGATCAGACATTTCCTAAAAGAAACTGACCGCACGTCCTCTGTCTCTCGCCGTCTCACAACATTTGAACAGCTTTGCTCTCACTCTGCACCAGAGCAACATATGATATCTAACATTCACAACATACTCTCCTCAGATAGCTTACTGAAGACTAACAATGCTTGCTCAAATTGGGAAAGAGACCTACAGATAGATTTGACAGAGGCACAATGGGAACACATATCTACAATAACTCAACTAAAGGCTCCCTCAATGTCTCGATACAGGAAAACAATTATAAAGTCTTAATGCGCTGGTACAGAACCCTGGTTATCCTCAACAAATACAATCCAGCCCTTTCGGACAAATGTTGGAGATGTTCTAGTGGCACAGGTACATTAGAACACACATGGGGGGGGGCGCATGCGCGACATGGAGCAGAGCGGCCGCTTCTAGAGAGAGCTCCGCTCCCAGAACGGAGTAATCCCGCTGTAACGGGGCTATAATCACCGGATAATAGGCACAAATATCGGCACCCCCGTCCGCATCATCCTGTGTATGCAGCCATCTAAGAAGAAGGGACGGCGGAGCTGTAAAACACTCCACAATCTCACCCACTATTGCCTGAGATCGCAGGAGCTTGGCAAGATGGCGAATAAGGGCGCCAACACACAGACCTCTTCTTCCCCCTCCTCACCAGCACCCCATCCATCCCAGCTGCAATGGAATCCAGAACCATCCGTCCACAGTGAGTACCCCACACTGACCAAGGATGATCTTAACTCCAGCCTGGATGCCATGTGCTCAAAGCTAGTTAACAAATTCCAGGCTGAGATACAAAAATCAACTAGCACACTGTCCCAAGAAATAGCTGCCCTAGGAACTAGAACTGACCTGCTAGAAAACAAGCATGATGAACTGTCTATAGCATTTAATGATTTATCCAGGGAGCATGATTCTCTGTCCTCTGCCTTTTCTCAGCTCCAATAACATTTAGAGGACTTGGAGAACAGAAACAGAAGGTCGAATATTAGGATCAGAGGTGTCCCAGAAACAGTCACAGACCTACTTGCATTTACTAACAAGCTGTTCCTCTCCCTGCTACCAGAGCAAAACCCTAATTCATTTACATGCGACCGTATTCATCGTGCTCTAAGAGCCAGACCACCCCCTGACAAACCTCCCAGAGACATAATACTTTGCATGAAGGACTTTTTAGTCAAAGAAGATATTATGCGAGCCGCAAGAACCTTAAGAAGGAAATCACTACAATCCTTTCAACAGCAAGAATCAGATATAGATGGGGATTTCCATTTAAGCTGATCATTCCTCACAATGGTTCCACTTACATTGCTACTACTATTGCAGAAGGTCAGGATGTCCTAGTCAAATTAGGTCTGATGGATGCAGTTAACATTCCTCGCACCCCAGCCTTCTCCCGCCCTGCTCCTATTTGGAATACCCCCGCATCTCGTGCAGGCAGGAGAGGGGTCAGGCAGGATCCTGCTACTCTCCGATTTAACTAAGTTCCAGTATATAAAAAGATGACTAACTTTCTTTTTTCCCTCAGGCACAATGTTACAGCCTATTGACTCTGCTTCCGTCCACAGTTTCCAAGTTTTGCAACTTCCAGGACACAGTAGGTCTCATCTCTTTTTTATCTGGACTTTGTCTTCCTATCTTACACATAGGTAGAAATCTATCAAGGATGTGACTCACATTTTTTTCACACTCACGGGACTTTTTTTCCCATCACTCTTTTGGTTCACTTCTTCCTTTTTGGTGATATGATACTGACACCTACTGACCTTTTTCGGTACTGCACATGACTGTAGTTATACACTCTGTATAATCCCTCTTATTCTTTATTTTTATTTAGTTTGCATAATTTTTGAACATTATACTTTTTTCTGTTCATCAACTTCACTATAAATTTCTTTGCACTGGTATGATATGAAATCTGGATATATATATGTTTGTATTCACATCTCACACCTTTAATAATTGTTGCGATGATTTTCAAATATACTGCATATTAACTCAGAATATCCTCCACTGAATCTATCTGTAGTATAATCTTTACACTTTTAATTCGATTTAGCCAATTTTGTATAAGAGATATAATCACTTCACAGTTAGTTATGATAGAACTACAAGTATGTCTTAGTTATACCACTTATATTTCTCTCACAGGCTTATCAAATCAGTTTATATCGGGTGGCCCCTGTTCTATGTCGCCATGATTTTCCCCCACTCAGTTCAGGTGCCCCCTTTCCCCAGAGGGAGCGCTCATAGCCAACCCAGACGCGAGAATACATGCCTTTTTTTCCTTTTTGGCATTTTACAATTTTTTTTTACCTTCTCTTGCGTTGGCTGGCTATCAGGGCTGAGATCTGGACCAACAGGTCTATTGGTACTTCTGTCGGTTGGGTTTCAATCGCCCACCCAACCCCAAATGTTTTTTTCATGGAAGAATTTGTTCCCGTTGGAACAAGGTTCCATTTGTTTTATGGTTATACCAGTTGTTTAGATGTGGTACACCCTTCGTACAAATATCCTTCTTATTATCCACAGAAACTAACCCATTCTATTACCTTTATTTACACGTAACACAGCCATCGGTTAAGCACATACTCTATATGCATTATGCTTCAAGCCTCTCTAGAACTTCCCACTTACTACCTTACCTGACGATCCACCCCACACCCAGTAAAACATCATGACCATAAAAATAATCTCACACAACGTTCAAGGTTTCAATTCACCAAACAAACGAAAAAAGGCCTTCATTCAATATAAGAGATTAGATGCTAAAATAGTAATGTTGCAAGAAACACACTTTTTGAAAGACTCCCACCCCATTTTCTTCCATAAGTCTTTCAACCAATCATTTTACACCTCCTCCTCCTCAAAAACTAAAGGAGTCACTATCTTTTTTCACCACTCTTTTCCCATTGATGTACATCAAGTTTACAAAGATCAAGAGAGCAGATTCATCATTATTAAAGGCACACTCTCTGGTAAAGACATTACTATTGCCAACATTTACGCCCCTAACGAATCCCAAACTACATTCTTCACACATTTCTTCAATAAATTACAACAATTCCATTCCCCACATATTATATTAGGCGGAGACTTTAACTCGGTTCCGCAACCCAACATAGATAGAAGTAAACAAACCCATAACTCCAGATCCTTCTCTAAGACAACATCCTCACTTTTATATGATCTACAATTGATAGACTCTTGGCGAGCTTTAAACATAGGAGCTAGGGATTACACATTTTATTCACACCCACATGATTCTTACTCAAGAATAGACCATATTTATTGCACCCCAATTATTTTGGCAAACTCTCTTGACGCTAGCATTCACCCTTGCACCTGGTCAGACCATCAAATAGTCACTCTTAGCACAAAATTTATAGGCCTCTCCTCCACCCCCTATTCCTGGAGGTTGAACGAATCCCTTTTAACAGACCCTAATCACCAACAAGAAATTGCTGCTGAGATCAAGGAATATTTCACTCTTAATGCCACCCCAGAAATTTCCACAGCCACCCTCTGGTCAGCACACAAAGCAGTAATAAGAGGCCACCTTATTAGACGCTCAGCCCAACGTAACAAAAAAAATGTTGAAAAACTTATCTCCCTCACGAAAGACCTCCATAACCTGTACAAAGACCATACAAGCACACATGACCCAGACGTCTTTAAAATAATTTCCCTTAAACGAAACGAATTGGATGCATTACTATCCTCCAAAGCAGAAAAGGCGCTCAGATGGTCGAAAGCTAGGTTTCTCCTCTCCAGCAACTCATATTCCGCAATGTTTGCCCGCAAACTTAACCAGTCTATTAAACCTACCCATATCTACAAACTAAAGAATAACACTAGCCAAGTAGTCACACACCCAAAAGAAGTACTCTCGATCTTCACAAAATTTTACTCAGACCTTTTATCCCCCCCAAACTCCTCCCCCCCACCTCCGCATCTACTTGGTTGAACAATCTTCCTTTTCCAAAACTCAAACAATCACATATAGACAATCTCAATATGCCATGCTCAGATGAGGAATTGGATCAAATTATTAAAACACTCAAGAAAAATTCCGCCCCAGGCCCAGATGGGTTCTCTTCACTATTATAAACAATACTCCCAATTATTAGTCCCCTACCTGAAGAAACTCTTTAACTGTGTCCTGAAAGGAGATCATTTCCCAGATGAGATGCTACTTGCGAATATGTCCTTAATCCCAAAACCTAACAAAGACCACACACTCCCCCAAAATTATAGACCAATCTCAGTGATAAATAATGACCTCAAAATATTTAATAGACTCCTAGCTAATAGACTCTCCTCAATTATCCCCACTCTTATTTCCCCTTACCAATCAGGCTTTATCCCGGGAAGACAAATTACAGACAATATCAGACTAGTCACAAATATTATTCAAGACGCCAATATACATTCCAATCCAATTCTATTACTCAGCCTCGACATAAACAAAGCCTTCGATAGTGTCCACTGGTCATTCTTGGACACTATACTTCACAAATATGGCTTCACGGGTGAATTTCTACACGCATTCCATGCACTATACCATAACCCCTCTACCAGAATACGTCTCCCAGGCTGTAACTCAGAGTTTTTCAGGGTAGGCAGAGGTACTAGACAGGGCTGCCCCCTTTCCCCTTTACTTTTTGCGCTTGCAATTGAACCACTCTCCACAGCAATCCTTACCAATCCCGAAATTAAAGGATACTCGTCAGGCTCCAACACCTATAAATTAAGCATGTATGCTGATGACATGCTATTATTCTTATCCCATCTGGAAACTACCCTACCTAAACTACTGCAAACCCTCAACATATTCGCATCTATCTCAGGCCTCACAGTCAATGTATCCAAATCGATAGGCATGCCCATTAACATCCACCCCTCAGAATTAGAATCCATACGCTCCTCCTTCGATTTCTCCTACACTCCAGACTCCCTCCCATACCTAGGCATCCACCTCACCCCCAACCTCAGTGAATTAGCAGTTAAAAACGACATCCCTATGATGCAAAAATTAAGAGCGACACTAAAAATGTGGAAATCTTTTAATATCTCGTTCCTAGGGAAAATCACAGCGATTAAAATGACACTTCTCCCAAAATTACTATATCTATTTAGAGCACTCCCCATTAGAATAAATAAATCTCTTATCAACAAATTCCAATCCGATGTAAACAAATTGGTTTGGTCAGATTCTCATCCCCGTTCTTCCAGACTGATCTTACATAGATCCCAGAGATGTGGCGGCCTCGGCCTCCCAGACATCTGGCTATATTATCTTTCAGCAAGATGGACCCAAATTGCACAATGGCATATCCCGCAGTCCAAGATTCCCTGGATAGTTTTTGAGAAAGCCTCAATAGCTCCATTCACCATCTCAGGTATTCTCTGGGGGAATAAAATCCCAATTCCAACCCTAAACTCCCGAAATCAAATAGTCGCACACTCTTATCACTTATGGAAACTTCACAATGACAAATACAATCTCACCTCTAAATTTGCTACATTTTTAGGTGACCCAAAATTTAAGCCAAATACCCCAGTAAACTTTACTTGGTGGAAGGCCAATAACCTCACCTCACTTAAAATTTTTTTTAGAAGGTACGAACTTCATCCCCTTCTCCTCACTGAAAACAAAATACCAGATTCCAGACTCAGAATATGATAATTTCCTTCTCATAAAACAATTTTTTGACACTCATTTCAAGACCACGAATACCCAATCCCCCTCTCATTTTGAAAAACTCTGTCTTCAGTCTCCCAGGAAAAAAGGATTCATTTCAGAGCTATACACCACCTTAACCAACAATACAGACTCTAATAAACTAACATATATGACGAAATGGGAACATGACCTAAACATCACCTACTCCTCAGTAAACTGGGATAACTGTATAAACAATTTACATAAATGCACCAAATCTATCGCAATCAAGGAAACAGCACTAAAAGTGTTTATAAGATGGTATTATACCCCGACCAAACTCCATTCCATTTTCCCCTCAGTTTCCCCCTCTTGCTTTAGAGGTTGCAACACTTTAGGTTCATTCCCCCACATTTTCTGGCACTGTGACAGGGTCAAAAACATTTGGTCACAACTGGAAAATTTTGCCTCCAAAATATCAGATAATGCAATTGTCCTAACAATACATAATTGTTTAATTTTTTCACCAATCACTGGTCTTTCCACCTGCCAAATGAGACTTATCCATACAATTTGTGTCGCCATACACTGGCTGATAGCATCCCAATGGAAATCTCCAACAATTCTCCTAGGCCCACTCAAACCCAGGATCAATGAGATAAACCTGATGGAAAAAATATCCCACACACTTCAAAACACTATGCACAATTATAAAAACAAATGGTCCCCCTGGTCCGAATATTCCCCCCTGTTTTTCAACACAGTCTAAACCCATCAATTTAATATGTCCCTTTAGATATGGTTTGACTTTAACTTTGTTCATTGATTCATAGTCTTTCATGTTGTCCTCGATCTTTGAAGATGCTTGTAACCTTTATGTGATTTGCTGTGCTCTATAATGGCTCTGTTTCTGATATGAGCTAATCGCAATTTTTGTAATGACACTGTCTTTTTTTTCATATATAGATTTGTACCACTATCTATTTTTTCAATAAAAGTTTGTAAACAAAAAAAAGAACACATATGGTGGTCCTGCCCCCTAATCCAGCCATTCTGGACCCCAGTCCAGGAACTGACATCACAAATCTTTACATACACTTTAGAGCACACCGCAGCAGAACTTCTTCTACACTATTCTGACATGCCTGCTCATCGATACTGCAAAGCGCTAATACCACCCCTAATAAATGCGGCCAAGTTATGCATCCCTATACATTGGGGAACAACACATGTTCCAACCATTCCTGAGTGGCTCAAATGTGTTGAAAAAATTGCAGAGATGGAAGAATTAATCTCTATAGCTAAAGATTGTCCAACCAAATTCTCCTACACATGGGCCTGCTGGACCCACTTTTGTACCACAGCTAATTACAAACTATTGATGAGCCAAACTACTGGGAACCACCCACCTCCAGACGATTGAAACCCTTGGTAACTGTACTACTACATTTTATAATCTAACCTAATCAAAACACGCGACACCTAGCCTCCCTCCCCTACACAAGGGAAGATAGAGGGAGGACCCTTCTCGAATCATCCTGATAGACATACGTTCAATTATCTTTGAAACACAATTTTTTTTGCACTCACCATACCCCAACACCTGGGGTCCAGCGGCAGAGACTGGGAGGTACCCCCCCAACCTGCCTCTCTCCACTCACCCCCCCTCCTCTTCTTGATTCTACGTATAGATATCCATACATTCTATCGCTCTCTACCTATACTTTTTTATTTTACTTTATTTTATTTCACTTTACTCTTCTCTTTATCCTTTTCTTCTTTCGGCTCTTCCTCTCTCCTCTTCTTTCTCCCCTTGTCTTCCCCCTCCTATGCCCGTTCCTCCCTCCCCCTCCTCTTGAGGAGTCTACACTCGGAGTTTGTCCCTTTTACCAGTTGCAGCCCTTTTCTTCTAATACCGACAGCTGACCAGCTTCAGCAGCGGATTTATTAAGATAAAGTACCTACCCAAAGTTGGTCAGTACCTCATGAACTAGCACACCCCTACCTCCATCTGCAATTTTCACTTATATTTAATTTGGCATCGGACAGACACACGGTTACCGTTAGAAGCATAGGTATTCAACAAGCTAGTCATAAATCTTGCTCATATCCCAGAAATTGTTAAAGATGTTGAAAAATGCTGTTTTTTCTTTGTAATTCCGATTGCATGCTAGTTCTCTGACCATAATTGCTGTAAAATCTACTGTTTTATTTCAGACTCCTTATTCAAATGTATTGTAAACCTTATTCTGTTTACTAATACTAATACTTACTAATACAATTCATTATGGAAAAAAAAAAAAAGAAAGAAAGAAAAAAGGAGTAAAAGAAGGAAGGACAGAATTCACACATGGTAATACAAATTCTTAAAATGACCTAAGACATACAACATACACAACCCTGCTATCTATCTGCCCATTCTCTGCAGCGCTTGATAGCAGGTGGGTCCAGAAGAAATCCTGTATAGGAAAAACAAAAAACATACAAAATGTACAATATACTCTCTAATATGTACAACCTCTGAGGTTTGGATTGAAACTGCACGCTCAAACCTGAACGCAAAGTTTCCTTCCCCAAAGAGTTTTAAATTGCAAGTGCTGTAAAATAAATACTCTGTGCAAGAAATATCAAGGTTCAAAATACAACAATATTGTCCTGCAAAGAACCGGTGCAGAGCACTGTCCCTAGCGGTCAGTGCGCTGGTACTGCAACAGTCACAGATTCAAAGGTGCAGAAGTAGCAGCAAATGGAAGTGAACAAAAATGAAAAAAAGTTATTTCTCCTTGTTGAATGTTCCAAAGCTGCATAATAAAGTTGGCAAAGTCCCCACTCTAACTGACTGAACCCAACCCCTCCCAAGAGTTCTACACAAAATTTTATGTGGTTCTGGGGGAGCCAGGGGGAAAGGGGAAACCGGGAAGAAAAATTCAAACGGAGTGGGGGCAAAGTCCTTACCCAAAATTCCTGCAGAGTTAGTAAACCATGCAAATTCCGCATGTTTCTTATTTGTAATAACAAGGGTCAGGCAACCAAACGGTGTCTCCTCTTGAGGTAGTAGACTGCACAGTTAAAGTCTGGTCTTTTTGTCTGGGGTACCTCAACACGACTCGATCTCGGTAAATGTGTCGACCCCAACTCCAATCTTGATAGCATTTCTCAAATCTGGTCTTCAGATGGGGTAGCCTTGCATCGGTCCCCACAAAGACATAAGGTGCCTTTAAGTGCGACCAGACAGCCTCCTGGCACCAAGCCTCCCACTCCTGATCAATCTGGTAGAGGAGAGGGGGCGGCACATATGGGTATTCGTACCCATATTCAGTGGCGACCCGTCGGGCCACCACACGCTGCAAGTGAGCCAATTTAGGCAGGATCTGCGGGTCTCCGCATCCTGGCAACACCAAAGCGTCCGGTGCCCTTTTTAGAATAGGAGCCACAAGGGGCACGGGGTAGTGAGTGCGGTAACCAACACAAAACTTGACTCACCAATTCCCAAGTCAGACGCGGGACAATCCCCGGACGGCTGTTGGGACCCGCTCGGTGTGCTTCGGCTGGAGCGTTTCTTCTCCCCTTGAGCACCATCAGAGGTACTGGATTCCTTGGAGCCCTGCGGCTCCGGGAGATGGTCACAGTCATTAATCATAGGATCATCTGGCAGTAGGTTAAAGTCCGTTAGATGCCACTCCTCTGCTGACAAAGAACCGCAGGGTTTGGCTGTTGCAGAGTCTCCCGGCCAGTCTGAGGGGCACTGAGCAAGTAGACCTCGACCACGACTGCAGGAGGCTGAAGTGGATCCTTCTCCGGTAGGGGCACGCCACACAGAGGCCGCTGTGGAAGTTTCAGTCGTCTCCGAGGTGGTCTCGCCTTGAGTGCTTGTCACGTCCAATGAGCTTGTCACACTGGATAGGACACTTTCTAAGTCCGGGTTCTCCCCAAGGCTTACCTCCAATGAGGAAGGTGGCGAGGTAGCCGAAGGCAGGTTCAGGGTGGACGATACTGAGATCACATCGGGGTCCCGGTCTTCTGGTTCCAACGAGGAGGGTTCTGGCCATACTACTTCTTCCTCCGCGGTAAGGATGGCGGTGATAAAGTTCACCCGGTACTCCTTCGAAGCCTGTGTGGGTGAAACGGCCACAAACAAGTAGGCCCGGCATCGCTGGCATCGGGCAAAGGGTTGGATCTTCACAGACAGGTCCCTGCAACGGGGACAGGTTAGGCCCAACATCTCCGTTCCTCCAGTAGACAGAAGGGCGGACGCCTGTATCAGTCACAGGCACTCCGGTCGGCATGAATGGCACTGGAGACCCCCGGTGAAGTGGTGGGGGGCCTCAATCTCTGGGTGTCAATGTCCGGTTGTTGGAAGGTAGACATCATCTTGCGATTCTCCACCCCTTTTTGGCGCGAAATCACACTGCACATCTCACGCAGGGGAGGGTGGCCCCCCCCACTTGGAAGAACTTGTCCGGACACGTTGTAGGCGCGTGCTAGGCCGCACGTACGCCCAAGCTTAGCGATGCAGGGTTAACCCCCTCGTTACCGGACAGTTCAAGTAAACAACACTGGACACTTTTCGCTCTTTAATAAATAATCTCTCACTTTCTGGTTGCCAATGGTAGACGAGCCCCCACGTGTAGCGCTTACCCCCGAAGGAGCCGCTGGTTGATTTTGGGATCCACCTATTAAGTTACCCTGGCGTTGTCTAGGGGTGTAGTTGTGAGAACAGAGATAGTGAGCGAAGGTCCAGACAGTGAATAAAGGGTTTTTCCAATGCTTTATTTTTCAGGCCAACATCAACACAAATTGGGAAAGATAAAGTTGATGAATTAGAGAGAGAGGAAGAACCTTGCAGTATCAGGCCTGGATATTAAATGGAACAGTCAGCACTGCTCTGTATAGTACCAACTTGTAACTGGTCGCCACTCCAACTGAGTGGGTAAAGTGCCCCCGGACAGACCTGTTTCTATAAGCCTGGCAGCCGAGATGTCACTTAGGATTTCTGGGAGGAACAGGCCTGTCTATAGGCCTGGCTCTAGGGCCCCTATCACAGGCCTATTCAATAACTGAGCTAGGTAGACAAATAGAGCGAATCCTCCCAGTAGATTTCTGCATTGGTCACCAGATGACAGCAAACATACCTGTCAGTACTCTGGTCACCGGATCCCCAAATGGTTTGTTTAGGCTCTGTTGGACGACCTGCCTCCGGGTCCTCCTCAAACCGACTCCCCAATCGAACGGCACCCAGCCTGGAATCCTTTCAGTAGAACCGGGAACCCAGTAAGTCACTGGGGTCCCCTTGTACCTCCGGATGAGGGTTTGTGTGGCCTGCAGTTTCGGCCAGGTGGGCCACGTCCGGGGGGGGTCCATGGATGCGCGCACCCTTAAGGTGGATGCCGCACCTGGAACGGGACCCCGCGAGAGTTTTAGAACACATGACACCTGTCACAGATATACTCCTCTACAGCACGCCCCGCGAGAGAGAAAGCTCCTCTGATTGGCTGCTGGAGAAACTTACTCTGCCAGAACCCCTCTGGCGCCAACTGCTGGCCAGGGATGGTATTGCATCCCTGGACCATAGACTGACCCAGTGGACGTTTCTGGTATGACAGGAGTCCCAAATTTTATCAAATAGTGAATGGGAGCAAAGTAACTCTCCCATTCCCCACTAACTTTAGCGTAGTGCCCATACTGAAAGTAAGGGGGCGCTACATGCGTTTTTGGTTGCCCAAATTAATATAAGACCCGGGCTTATTTTCGGGGAAACACGGTACCACAATCTTTGTGGTAGTTGATCGTCTGTCAAAGATGGCACATTTCATTCCAATGAAAGGCACTCCCTCAGCTCCTGAAACAGCACAGGCATTCATTAAGGAAATCATCAGACTCCATGGGGTACCAGCTAACATCGTCTCAGATCGGGGGGTGCAATTTACCTCCCGATTCTGGAGGTCCCTCTGTAAGGCCCTGGACATTGAACTGTCCTTTCCCTCTGCCTATCATCCCCAGACCAATGGGCAAAGAGGATGAATCCGACTCTCGAACAGTATCTACACCGTTTTTCCTCTTTCTCACAAAATTATTGGATTTCTCTGCTTCCATTGGCCGAATTCGCCTACAATAACTCCATCCACTCCGCTTCCAAGCAAACTCCTTTCTTCGACAACTTTGGCTTCCATCCCTCATTTCTGCCCAATTCACTTCCTGAATGTACAGTACCAGCAGTCCAGGAGAAAATAAATTTCTGCTCTACTAATAACCAGCTTTTGCAGGAAACCATGACGAAGACTCAGGAACACAACAAGACAACCTTTGACAAGAAGAGACAAAGTGAATTAATATTGTCTCCTGGTGACCTGGTGTGGTTATCCACAATAATTTGAGGATGGCATGTCCTTCGAGGAAGCTGGGCCCCAAATTTTTAGGGCCATTTCCGGTTAGGAGGAGAATCAACGAAGTGGCTTACGAACTGAAACTTCCAGATTCATTAAAGATCCATCCTGTATTTCACGTATCACTGTTAAAACCTTCTATTCCCAATCCTTTTCCAAATCGAAGTACTGCTCCCCCTGATCCTGTCATTGTAGACGGGGAAGAAGAATTCGAAGTGGAGGCTATCCTGGACTTCAGAAGGAGAAGGAACCAGAATCAGATTTTGATTAAATGGGAGGGGTACGGACCTGAAGAAAATTCGTGGGAGCCTGAGGGGAACACCCATGCTAAGAGTCTGGTACAGTCCTTTAAGGCCCTGTACACACGATCGGACAAAACCAATGAAAACGGACTGAAGTTCAGTTTCATCGGTCCAAACCGACTGTGTGTGGGCCCCATCGGTCAGTTATCCTTCGGTCCAAAAATTTAGAACTTGCTTTAAAATTCAACCGATGGACGCCTAACCGATAGGTCAAAACCGATGGTTAGTACGCAAAAGCATCAGTTCAAAACCTGCGCATGCTCAGAATCAAGTCGACGCATGCTTGGATGCATTGAACTTAATTTTTCTCTGCACGTCGTTGTGTTTTACGTCACCGTGTTGGACTCGATCGGTTTTTGAACTGATGGGGCCAGATTCAGAGATGACTTACGCCGACGTATCTATTGATACGCGACATAAGTTCTGTGATGCGCCGTCGTATCTATGCGCCCTATTCTGGGAACAAGATACGCCTGAATTTTGCCAAGATACGACCAACGTAAGTCTCCTACGCCGTCGTATCTTGGGTGCATATTTACGCTGGCCGCTAGGGGCACTTCAGTAGATTTACGCGTTGAATATGCAAATGACCTAGATACGCCAATTCACGAACGTACTTGCGCCCGTCGTATTAAGCTACGCCATTTACGTAAGGCTTACGTCCGGCGTAAAGTTACCCCTGCTATATGAGGCGCAGGTAATGCAAAGTATGGACGTCGGAACAAGCGTATATTTTTACGTCGTTTACGTAAGTCGTACGTGAATGGGGCTGTGCGTAGGTTACGTTCACGTCACAGGCATTGAGCCGGCGTATGTTATGGTGTAAATTCGACATACTGAGCATGCCGTTCGTTCGGCGCTTCATTTACATGGGGTCACGCTTCATTATCATACAACACGCCCACTACTTGCCTACTTTGAATTACGCGGGCTTACACCGGCCCATTTACGTTATGCCGGCGCACATATGGGAGAAAGTGCTTTCTGAATATAGTACTTGCCTCCCCAAGTTACGTCGGCTTAGCGCATATGAGATGCGCTACGCCAAACTAAAGATGCGCCGATCTCTCTGAATCCCGGCCCTGGTGTGTAGGCACATCAGACCATCAGTCTGCTTCATCGGACTGTTCTCATGGGATGGACCAACCGTGTGAATGCGGCCTTAGAGATCTCACCCTGAGAAGTTTGCCAGAATGGGCATCCGGACGCTGCCCCTTGGGGGGGCAATGTCATGAAGATCCTGCCAGAAACAGGCGAATCAGACTTTGCAGTTCCCGATCGCGGCTGCAACAGCGCATGCGTGTGCGTGCACGTGTGCACACCTCTGTTGGAGCCAGGCGGGGTATTTAAGCCGGCCTTTCACACACCATCCCTGCTGTCTGCTCTACAGCGTTGTGTATCTGAAACCTGATCTGAGACTTAACCTGTGAAAGACCCCAGCTTACCTGTGACTATTCCAGCCATCCGCCTGCACCTGATCCTTGGCCTGTTCTGACTACCCTTCTGTCTGCACCCCTGTACCTCGCTGTCCGCCCGATAACCGACCCGGCCTGTCTGACCATCCAGTCCGCTCCAGTCTGCTGAACAGTTCCAGTCTGTTCCTAGTTCCAGTCCAGCTGAACGATTCCAGTCTGTTCCTAGTTCCAGTCCAGCTGAACAATTCCAGTCTGTTCCTAGTTCCAGTCCAGCTGAATAATTCCAGTCTGTTCCTAGTTCCAGTCCAGCTGAACAATTCCAGTCTGTTCCTAGTTCCAGTCCAGCTGAACGATTCCAGTCTGTTCCTAGTTCCAGTCCAACTGAACGATTCCAGTCTGTTCCTAGTTCCAGTCCAGTTTGCTAAGCTGATCCAGCCTGCTGAGCTGATCCAGTCTGCTAAGCTGATCCAGTACCGGTATTCCAGTCCCTGCAAGGAAACTTCTGCTGGACTGAATCACTTCCTCTTCTTGTTGATCCTGCCAGGCACCCATGCCACTCCTTACTCCTGTGCCTACTGTTACCCTATCAGGGGGCCACAAATGGGAGCCATAAGGGAGGCCGTCCTCTGCAATTCGGGCTCACAACCATCAGGTACGTGACAAGATCCCATGGTTTATTCACCCCTCCTCATTAATTCAAAGAATACCTTGTGGCCAGTGAAAAGGGAATTACTGACACGGGAGCAGCCAGAATCTGGAGCAGCTGTGCATGACAATCAGCTTCTTTCTCTTTCGTTCATGGATAGACACAGCCTTAATCTTGACATAGAGGGAAATAGCCTATCTTTAGGAGTGACTAGGCAGAAAGTGTTAACAACTTCAAAGCCGAACCACCCTGCCCAGTGTGCGGTCCCACTGACTATATCCTCTCAGCCTGCACCAAGCAGTTCAGTTTTTTTCTGCCTAGCCTAGGAGAAGACATGGCTCCCTTCAGGCCCAAAGCTTAGAGGCTTTTAGTTCGAATGGATTTTTATTTATTTATTTAAGTTTTTTCCTGCGATCTTCGATTAACTGCTGACTGGGCGACAGGCTGGATCCTTGTAATTTTCCCAGTTTCGTCCTATCGAGCGTGTGCCGACCATAGCTACGCGCTGGGTTGTCCACGACATGCCCATCGCTCTACGGGTGGCAGGTGAGTAGGGATGAGCCTAACACCCCCCCATTCGGTTCACACCAGAACCTTCGAACAGGCCGAACGTTCGTGCGAACATATCGAACCCCATTGACATCTATGAGACTCGAACGTTCGATTTCAAAAGTGCTAATTTTAAAGCCAAATATGCAAGTTATTGTCGGAAAACGTCTTTGAGAACCCAGGTCTTGCCCCAGGGAACATGTATCAATGGAAAAAAAGTTTTAAAAACGGTCGTTTTTTCTGGAGCAGCGATTTTAATGATGCTTAAAGTGAAAAAAAAATGAAAAATTCCTTTAAATATCGTACCTGCTGGGTGTCTATAGTATGCCTGTGAGGTGGCACATGTTTAAAACTGTCCCTGCACAAAATGAGATTACTATAAGAAAAAAGTCATTTAAGACTGCTTGCAGCTTTAATGTAATGTTTGGTCCCTGCAATATGGATGAAAATCACTGAGAAAAATAGCATGGGTTTCCCCGCCCCCTTCCCCCAAGGTCATTACAAGCCCCTTTGGCCATATATACTTTGAACAGTAGTATACAGGCGGTGCAAACAAGACAGGGATTGTAGGTTTGTTGTTAAGTAGAATCTGTTTGTAATTTTCAACTGGTACTTCTTTAAAGTGTAGCTTCAGCCATAAAATCTTTTTTTAAGCTTTTATGAAAACATAGAGAAGGGTTATCACTCCTGTAACATTTGTTTTGCTGTCTGTGTGCATCTGTTCAGAAGATTGCACCTCACTTTCTGTCCCAATGACAAATGATTTTTTGAAAAATTTTATTTTTTGTGAAACAAGGATTGGTGGACAGGAGAATTTCCCTTCCTAGGGGTAGATTTCCTCTCACTTCCCGTTGTCTCCTTCCGTTTGCAAGTAGGAGTCGTTTGTAAGTTGGATGTTTGAAAGTAGGGGCCTGCCGTATATACTCTGCATAAATTTGGGCCCTAGGTGTTGGTGTTGCCACAACACTGTAAGCCCTCACAGCTAGTCTTGGTGGGCGCTAGAACGCCCTGCTGTGAAATATTAGATTAAGAATTGTAATTACATGCCCCTGTTGAAGGGGGCAGAACAATTGTGCCTTAGGCACTGGTGCTGGTGCCACAACACTGCAACCCCTCAGGCCCCATACACACGGGAGAATTTATCCGCGAATACGGTCCAGCGGACCGTTTCCGCGGATAAATCCTCTCGAGGATGAAAAAAGACCAACTCACATATGATAGCATGTAGTTGCCATCATCCCATAGTACTAGAAATAAATCGAAAATGAGAGGCGCATGCGCGGAGCCGAGCGGGACGGACATGTCAGGCTGAAGCTCCGCTCCGTGTAGGAGAAAAACCCGCAGATAACCCCCGGTAACCGGAGATACAAACGAGCGGTACCACGGATATATATCCCAGAGAGGTGAGGGATACCCCCCGAAGGCATAATGGTGTTAGGGGGAGCTAGGAGCAAGAATAAAACCATCTCCATTAGCGGAGCACAGCAGACCGCAAGTGCAGCTAAAAAGGCGCCAGGCTCCACAGACAAAATCACCTCAGGAAAGGGGATGAAACGAACGACACTTTCAGCTAAACTTATGGCAGCACAGTGTAATTTGGGCACAGATAGTGAGGAGGAAGAGGTTGAAGACATATTGTCAGCTAATAAACAGGACTCTACAATCCCCTCAGCATTATTGAAGCAGTTTGAAAGAATGCTTCACAAAGCCCTAAAAATTACCTCAGACCAAATAACTACTAGCCTCACAAAAGAGATTAGAGAAATTGGAAATCGAACAGAAGTTTTAGAGTCCAAACTGGAAGAAATAGAGACATACACACAAGAATGCATGACTGAATTAGACATGCTTAAAGAGGAAAATGAAATTTTGCAGAATAGACAGGAAGATTTTGAGAACCGCGACAGGAGGTCCAACATTAGGTTCAGGGGAATCCCTGAGGCAGTCATAGACTTACAAGCCACCGCATTGGCGCTATGTCAAGAGCTAGTGCCAGGAATAGCGGTAGAAAGGTTGGAAATGGACAGGATCCACAGAGCACTGACACCTAAAAGAGCAGACGGTCCTCCTAGGGACATAATAGCTAAGTTCCACTTTTATAAGACTAAGGAACAAATAATGGAGGCGGCTAGAGAGAAAAAAAACCTGTCATTTCAAGGATATGAATACCAGATCTTTGCAGACATATCTCAGTTAACTATAGCCAAAAGAAGGGCCATGAAACCTCTCCTGCTGGAGCTACAGCGTCATAATATAAAATACCAGTGGGGATTCCCCTTCTCCCTGCGCTTTACAATACAAGGAACTAAAATTGTCTGTAGAAACCCAGATCAGCTACGCCAAGCCCTGATGGATTTCAAGGTGGTGGAGGGTCCTACGTCAACTAATTCGGCTCGCAGAAGACCAGCATCTGCATCCTCCCACAGCAGCCCACCTCGGCAGGACCACAACAACGGCCTACAGCAGACGCACAAAAGGGGCAGATTTGTCACACAGACCCAGGACCAAGAGGACACAATGGACTGAATTAACTCTACATAAATCTACTAACCTCTCTTTTTTCTCCCACTCCAGCTTTACAATACCCCAGAATGGATTGAATGTTACAATTCAAATGTATTTCTGTTCATACTTTAATATTTATTTTGGATTTACATAATTTAAGCAACCAACTCATCCACTCCCTGCACCCTCAAAGGGAAAAAGGGATCACTTAGGCAACCCCCCATTAATTACAAGGCACGCCACCTGTGTCCACAGCTAATTTTAGTCACCTCCCCACCCTGGGTACTCCCAGAGCAAGATACCCTTAAAACGCCTGGTCTTAGTTGTTTATAGGCGATAATAATGAAATGACCAAGTCACTAGTGTTGCTCACGAATATTCGCATTGCGAATATTCGACTCGAATATAGCATATTCGAGAAATCGCGCTATATTTCGAATTTCGCGGTGAATATTCGCAATTCCGAATATTCGCATTTTTTCAATTTGATTTTTAAAACAGATCACATCCTATCGACGTCTAAAAGCATTGCTGGTATGATTAGAGACCCTGGGCCGAGTAGCTAAGCTGAGGCGATCCTTTTATGTTGCCAAATTGAAAAAAAAAAAAATTGCGATTTTTCGCTATTGCGAATGCGAAAATGATTGCGAATTTTCGATAACTGTGGTAGGAGAACTCTGATTGTCTCTGATGCAAAAGGGGGGGGGGGCTTTGTGTATGTGTATGTTATGAATATTTGTATGTTTGATATTATTATTTTTTGTAAGAAGGAAAAAATTGCGCATACCTTAAAAAAGGGGAGAATACAGCAGCAACTCAAAAATGTTATACAACATAAATTAATACAAGACAGAAAATGGAGTCGCTCTACAAGAATAAAAAATATGTCTAGTGACAAGACATGTGGGCAAATTATAAAATAAGCAAGCGCAAATAACTTGTGAAATACACAGTGAAACAAATATATAAAGAAATATAGTCCCAATAATAGAAAAATAATCTTTCATAAAAATGTCTTTGATATGTGAAGTGAAAAAAAGTCCAAAGCATGCAGCATGAACGTGTTCAATCTTCAAGGTGTTTGATTGACAAACGGCTGTGACAGATGGATAGAGTAAAGAATCACCACCAATGCAAAACACTTTTTATTTTCTATTGTAAAATATCAAGAATATTCTGAGCCAATCAGAGTGCTCCTTCCGCATTTGCCGAATATTCGCAATTATTTTGTATTGTAAAATATCAAGAATATTCTGAGCCAATCAGAGTGCTCCTTCTGCATTTGCCGAATATTCGCAATTATTTTGTATTGTAAAATATCAAGAATATTCTGAGCCAATCAGAGTGCTCCTTCCGCATTTGCCGAATATTCGCAATTATTTTGTATTGTAAAATATCACGAATATTCTGAGCCAATCAGAGTGCTCCTACAGCATTTGTCGAAATTGCGCAATAAATATCGCATTCGCATGTTGCGATATTTCGATAAAATATCACGAATATTCTGAGCCAATCAGAGCGCTCCTCCAGCATTTCTCGAAATTGCGCAATAAATATCGCATTCGCATGTTGCGATATTTCGATAAAATATCACGAATATTCTGAGCCAATCAGAGTGCTCCTACCGCAGTTATCAAAAAATCGCAATTATTTTCGCATTCGCAATAGCGAAAAATCGCAATCATTTAATTTCGATAAAATATCACGAATATTCGAATTTAGCGAATATATCTCGAATATTCGAATATATATTCGAGATATATCGCGAAATCGAATATGGCATATTCTGCTCAACACTACAAGTCACCTTCTCCTGTACAAAACAAGATTTTAGTTTAACTCATTCGGTCATACACCACGCACATTCTCCAAGAAAACTCCCACCTTACTTATTTAGCATCAGAACGTTGAGACACAGTCAGCACAACCTGCTGCTGCTAATAAGATTGCCTCCCCTGACCCCCACACGTCAAAAGGTATGCTCAAACGTTAATCTAGCTAGTTTAGCTTATAATATGTTTATTTATAGCATTATATTAGAGTTACCCAAACGGATACAACAAAATATTTCAGTACGCGGGCCTCCATGACACGGATGCTACATGCGCTTCACTGAGCTCCCCTCTGGTCCTCGCACTAATATGCGGGGACTAGACGAGGGCACCTTCTCCCCTGTTGGGGACATTTTCTCCCCATCACGGGACTTACTTGACTGCTTCGGCAGAATGCTATTGCTTATCAAAGTAACATGTACTAACGCACCTTATTTTCTTTCTCTTGTTACATTTTCTTTCTTGCAACCCTCCCCTATCCCTCTTCCCTATATGTCTGCACGGATTGGGTCGGGAGACCGCAACTCATGGAATCACGGTAAGACAGGCATATTGGTTTGGCTGCCATGGCCCCGTTGAACATACTGTCTCTTAATGTCCAAGGTTTAAACCTACCACAAAAGCGCACAAAAGCTTTTAGGTATTTTCAGTCCAAGAAAGCACACGTAATCTGCTTACAAGAAACTCATTTCAACCCTTCCACTACCCCAAAATACTTTAACGCATCCTATCCACAAACATACTCGGCTTCAGCCTCTGTCAAAAAGAGGGGTACCTTAATCGCATTCCACAAAACAGCACCATTCACATTGACGTCAGAAATTAAAGATCCAGAGGGTCGCTACATAATCCTGACTGGATTCATCATGGATTCGGCAGTGACCATAGTGTCCTATTACGCACCCAATGTTAACCCACTGGCATTTATGTCGCACCTCTTTCAAACAATTAATACACATAAGAGGGGAGCCCTATTTGTTTGCGGAGACTCCAATCAGGTCCTCCTCCCTTTCCTAGACAAAACACCCTATTCCCCCCTAAACAAACAATCCAAATGGAATCTTTCCAATCTGTTAGCCAAATATAACCTGGTGGACTCCTGGAGAGAAACTAACCCAACAAAAACGCAATTACACTTACTACTCCAACCCTCATCAATCCTCTAGCCGCATAGATCACATATTTTTAACTACAGGAATGCTGCCGGAGGTGATCGCATCCAGCATCATTCCCATCCCCTGGTCGGACCACGATGCAGTATTTACCACAGTAGCTTCAGCAATTCCGAAGAACCATGACCCAACGTGGTATCTCCCGGAGATACTGCTTAATCACCCAACATACTGCGCAGAAATTGAACGTAACTTCAAAGAATATTTAGAACTGAATGCAACCCCAGAAATCTCCCCACTCACACTCTGGGAAGCACACAAACCGGTACTGAGAGGGACCCTACAGAGACAAATAGGAAACCTTAAGCGCAAACGGATTCAATTAGCAAAAACCCTTGAAACAGAACATGAATTAGCGTACATGGCCTTCCAACAGCAGCACACTCCCAAATCCAAAGCGCGGCTCGATAAAGCGAGATTAGAATACGACCTATTCCTGACAGAATCGGCAGACAAAACCCTACTTAGGTCTAAGCACAAGTTCTATAAATATGCCAACAAATCGGGGACTTACCTAGCTAGAGCGCTAAACTCGACCAACAAATCCTATAACCCAATAAGATTAAAAATAGCAAATAACTATACCTCCAGTAACCCATGCAAAATAGTGAAGAAATTTAGCGAACACTTAAAGAAAATATACTCGGAAACAACCTCGTTTAATGAATCGGAAGCTGAAACCTTTTACTCACAGATCAAATTACCACATTTAAACGAAGTCCAAAAATCACAGTTGGACGAAACAATATCACAAGACGAGGTAGCGGAAGCCATCGATGACCTAAAATTGAATAAACGGCCTGGCCCAGATGGGTTCCCAGCTAGATATTACAAAACATTCAAGGACTTAATCTCCTCCAGGTTGGCAGATGCATTTAATGACGTATTAAAACAGAAATCCTTCAGGCAAGATTCACTAATGGCCACTATCTGTATGATCCCTAAGCCTCACACAGACACTACCCTAAGTGAAAATTACCGTCCAATTTCTATGCTGAACGTTGACATTAAATTGCTAGGGAAAATATTAGCGCGCCGTCTTAACAAATTCATTGGAACACTGATCCATCGTGATCAGGTAGGATTCATGCCCAATAGGCAGGCGGGGGACAATATAAGGAGGGCGAATTTAATTGCACATATCGCTAAAAAAAGAGGAATCCCAGCGTGCTTTGTCTCCTTAGATTTAAAGCAGGCTTTCGACTCCGTCTCTTGGGCATATCTAGAATTTAATTTGCGGAAATGGGGTTTTGGACCCAATTATATACAGTGGATTCTGGAAATGTATAAAAATCCCAAAGCATACGTTAAATATGCGGGGTACAAATCA
Organism: Rana temporaria; assembly: GCF_905171775.1. NCBI lineage: Eukaryota > Metazoa > Chordata > Amphibia > Anura > Ranidae > Rana > Rana temporaria. The sequence continues at coordinate 87,618,918 of NC_053494.1, read as the reverse complement.
GAGACATTCAAAGTACAAAGAGGTACTAGACAAGGATGTCCTTTATCCCCATTATTGTTCGCCCTCCTTGTAGAACCCCTCGCTCAAAGGATCAGAACTGAATCTACAATTCTTGGTATAGAACTGGGAGGTATCAAGCACAAAATTTGTTTATATGCAGATGACATTCTACTTTTCCTCTCGTCGCCCCAGGTTTCAGGCCCCAACTTAATCCCTATCCTCAACCAGTTCGCTTTATTCTCAGGTTTAGCAATAAACCCTAAAAAATGCAGAGCCTTAAACATATCATTGTCCACCATTGAACTAAGTGCCGCTAGGTCAGGTCTCCCTTTTGAATGGCAAACAAAAAGCATCCCATATTTAGGAATACACCTAACAGCTGCAGTAGCTGACCTATATTCGTTTAACTATCCCTCTCTCCTAAAACACATAACAAACCTCATGAAATCTTGGACCCAACTCCCGCTGTCGTGGTTTGGTAAAATAAACGCTATCAAAATGACAATCCTACCGAAACTACTTTACCTCTTCAGAGTACTTCCCATCCCCATCCCGGCTCATTATTTTAGAATAATCCAAAAAAGAGTTTCATCCTTCATATGGGGCTCTTCCAAACCAAGAATTAAGCCCCAAACCCTATATTTACCTAAAGTTAAAGGAGGTCTGGGTTACCCCAACTTCTTACATTACTACAACGCAGCACAACTAGCAAATTTAGTGAAGTACCACGCAAAACATGAAGCTCCATTATGGGTGGCTATAGAAGCGCTAGAAAGCGACCCTATCTCAATCTCCAACATGCTCTGGATCTCCCCAAAATTACGCAAACATGTAAGTAACCCCATTCTTAAACATTCCCTATCCTTATGGGACAAAATCAAAGCCAAGTACAGTCTACAATCCCCGCACTCACCATTACTCTCATTTATCAAGAACCCTGAATTCTATCCAGCGTGGGTATATCCAGGTACATTCAAAGAATGGGTGAAAAGGGATTGCACGCAAAAATACAAATTTCTAAACTCTTCTTCCATTATTCCCTTCCCAACATTATGTGAATCACAGGGTATCCCTCAAAAGGAACTTTTCAGTTACCTACAAATAAAAAACTTTTTTCAACCCCTGGCAGACGCACCTGCTCCGCCAATTCAGCTGTCAATTTTTGAAACCATCTGTACAAAAGATCCTCATGCAAGAGGCCTGATATCTACCATCTACTCCCAAATAACCACACAACCCAACACAGGGAAACTTCTATACGTCCGCCGATGGGAGGAGGACCTGAACACAGAACTGAGTGAATCGGAATGGAATCAAATATGGTTCAACATCAAAACTGCATCCCCAAATGTGATAGCGTCAGAGACTAATTACAAAGTGCTCGCTAGATGGTACCTGGTACCTGCCAGAATTGCTAAATTTACTCGCAACTATTCAGACCTATGCTTTAGGGGATGCACTGATATAGGAACCTATTATCACACTTGTTGGTCGTGCCCGAAAGCGCAAATATTTTGGCTGAAAATATTTCAAATAGCTTACATTTTACTGGGGAAGAATTTCACGTTAGACCCTAAAATAGCCTTACTCAATTTAAAACCGGCGGAAGTATCAAATACACAATTCAAACTTATCAGACAACTTTTTACAGCCGCTAAGCAAACAATTGCCAAAGCATGGAAATCCCCAAATTTGTCGGTGGAGGAAGTCCACACCAGAACAAACACAGCAATGACTCACGCCAAAATGTCGGCCATCGAAACGGACACGATTACCAAGTTCGAACAAGAATGGAAACCTTGGATTACTTATACAATGTCTAACACTTTTAATAATGAGGTCTTGATGCCATGGTAGCCCAGCCACTGTAGCGATAGCGGCATCTCTTGCTGATTGTAGTTGTCCCCCGGCCTAGTCCTGCAGACTCCCTTGCTCTACCTTCTCCCTCCTGTCCCCCTCTCCCGCTTATTTCCCTTATTTCCCTTATTTCCCTTTTTTCTTTTTGTCTTGTTTTGACTCTGTCTTTGTCTTCGTCCTGGCGATATGGATCGTAACTAGGTTTATGATACATATTCCACCTTAGATATCTCTGAAGAATAACAATGTTGAAGCTTTCACTGTGATACTTTATAAGCAGATCTGTGTGTGGAAATATTAATATAGTTGGTATGACACTAAGTTACACTTCAAGTTACCCCACCACGGAAATATAATATTGTAAGATCGTTATAAACTTTTTTAGCAAGGACATATTGTTATTGCTATAGGTCAGCTCTAAAATAACTAACATGCGAAAGAACTCTCTCCTTAATTATAATGTGTTCTTATTCTACAATGTTTGTATAATTCCTTTGACAAATCATAAATAAAGACTTTTGACAAGGAAATAAATCGAAAATACCTCATGGAGTGGGATTGTGTAGGCAACGTAAAATAAAATTTCAAAAATATATATGAAAAAATATAACAATTTATTACAAAAATAAATACAGCATATACAAAAAAATATCAAATATCTCGAGAGTTACATGAATATACATAATACAAAACATAGATGATGCAGATACTGTCTGGCTGTCCGGACAGTATCTGCCCAATTGGTGATGGTACCGTATGCCGGACAGTATCTGCATCATCTATGTTTTGTATTATGTATATTCATGTAACTCTCGAGATATTTATTATTTTTTTGTATATGCTGTATTTATTTTTGTAATAAATTGTTATATTTTTTCATATATATTTTTGAAATTTTATTTTACGTTGCCTACACAATCCCACTCCATGAGGTATTTTCGATTTATTTCTAATCCTCTCGAGGATTTCCGCGGATTTCTATGCGATGGCGTGTACACACCATCGCATTGAAATCCGCGCCGAAATCCTCTGGCGATGACGTGTCGCGCCGTCGCCGCGATTATGACGCGGCGACGTGCGCGACGCTGTCATATAAGGAATTCCACGCATGCGTCAAATCATTACGACGCATGCGGGGGATCCCTTAGGACGGATGGATCCGGTGAGTCTGTACAGACCAGCGGATCCATCCGTTGGGATGGATTCCAGCAGATGGATATGTTCTGCATGTCAGCGAATATTCGATCTGCTGGAATCCATCCCAGGGGAGATATATCCGCAGAAAAAGATCCGATGGCGTGTACACACCATAGGATCTATCCGCTGAAACCCATTTGCTGGGATTTATCTGCGGATGGATTCTATGGTGTGTACGGGGCCTCACAGATACTCTAGTTGGAGTGCAGGAATGAGCCCGCTGCAAAGCATTGCATCAAAAATTGTAATTACACGCCCATGTTAAACAGGGGCAGAAAAATTGGGCCTTAGGCACTGCTGGCGGTGCCACAAAACTGCAACACCTCACCTATACTGTAATTGGAGCGCAGCAAAGAGCCACATGCAAAGTATTGCATCAAAAATTGTTATTATACGCCCCTGATAAACATGGGCAGAAAAATTGGGCCTTAGGCACTGCTGGCGGTGCCCAGAACCAACAATGTTCTTACTAGCTATCAGCAAGATCATTGAGGAGGCAAAGGATATTCAGTCAGCATAACAGGACAGTCACTCAGCATCAGCATAGGCAGTCTCCAAGGGATCTGACATTTCAAAAAAATTATTCAGTTACATCAGCATCAGGTGCTTGGTAGCTGGTGTTGATCCAAGCCTGATTTATTTTTATGAAGTTCAGTCGATCGACGGAGTCGGTGGAGAGGCGCACCCTGTGATCGGTCACAAAGCCTCCAGCAGCACTGAATGTGCGTTCTGAAAGAATGCTGGATGCAGGACAAGCCAGTAGCTCAATTGCGTACTGTGCAAGCTCTGGCCAGTGATCCATCCTCAAGACCCAGTAAGCCAGAGGATTTTCGGTGGGGAAGTTGTCCAAGTCTGATCTTGCCCCTAGGTATTCCCGCACCATGTAAACCAGACGCTGGCGATGGTTTCTGGAACCAGTCATACATTGGGGCTGCGGACTAAAAAATTGTCTGAACGCATCGGTCAGACGGCCACCTTCTCCACCGCTCCTTCTGTGACTCACAGAAGCCTCAGCAACACAGTGTACAGGTGTAACGTGGATCAAGGAGAGTTGCCAGCCAGTTATAATCCCTCTCCTTGATACCACGAATACGAGGATCCTTACGCAGGCTTTGCAGGATCAGGGAGGCCATGCAGCGTAGGTTTGCTGAGGCATTTGGGGCACAGTCCTCTGGGTCACTGAGGACGACAGGATCCGCAGCCACCTCATCCCAGCCACGTAAAAGTCCATGGGTTCCTTGGGACTGCAATTGATCCCTTGAAGACTGCTGCTGCTGATGCTGAGTGCTAGGCTCCACCTCCATGCTGCTGATACAATCCTCCTCCTCATTGTCCTCCTCATCCTTCTCGTCCTCCTCCTGTGTGCTAGGCGGGCAAGCAGGACCACTGTCTGGATAAAGGGGACCTTGAGAGGTAAGGAAGTCCACCTCTTCCTCCCTCTGTTCTGCCTCAAGGGACTTGTCCATTATTCCACGTAGCGTGTGCTCCGACATGTGAATAAGAGGGACAGTCTCACTGATGCATACACTGTCACTGCTCACCATCCTCGTGGCCTCCTCAAATGGTGACAGGACAGTGCATGCATCCCTGATCAAGGCCCACTGGTGTGGGGAAAAAACCCAAGCTCCCCTGACCCAGTTCTGCTGCCATATTGGCACAGGTACTCATTGATGGCCCTCTGCTGCGTGTGCAGCCGCTGCAGCATGGCCAATGTAGAGTTCCATCTGGTGGGCATGTCACAGATTAGGCGGTTCTTGGGCAGGTTGTATTCCCTTTGGAGGTCTGTCAGCCGAGCACTGGCATTATATGACCTTCGGAAATGCACACAGACTTTCCTGGCCTGCTTCAGGACATCCTGTAAGCCCGGGTACCTGCCCAAGAACCGCTGCACCACCAAATTCAAAACATGAGCAAAACAGGGCACATGGGTCAGTTGTCCCTGTCGCAAGGCAGAGAGGAGGTTGGTGCCATTGTCGCTAACCACCATTCCTGGCTTAAGCTGGCGTGGCGTCAACCACCTCTGAGCCTGCCCCTGCAGAGCTGACAGAATCTCTGCCCCAGTGTGGCTCCTGTCTCCCAAGCACACCAGCTCTAGCACCGCATGGCATCTCTTTGCCTGCATTCCTGCGTAGCCCCTCGTATGCCTACGGAGCACCGCTGGTTCCGAGGACACATCAGTACACGAAGAGGCCACAGAGGAAGAAGAAGAGGAGGGGGTGGAGGAGAGAGGTGTGTCACAACCAGTAGTAGTGTTTTGGAGGCGTGGTGGCGGAACAACCTCCAACACTACTGTACCTTGCCCTGCGTCCTTCCTAGCTGCCAGCAGAGTCACCCAATGTGCCGTGAAAGAGGTAACGTCCCTGTCCATGCCTGCTGGACCATGAGTCAGCGGTAATATGCACCTTACCACTGACCGCCCTGTCCAACGAGGCATGGACATTGCATTCCACATGGCGGTAGAGAGCCGGAATCGCCTTCCGTGAGAAAAAGTGGCGTTTGGGAACTTGCCACTGAGGTACCACACATTCCACAAACTCACGGAAGGGGGCAGAATCTACCAACTGAAAAGGCAGCAGTTGAAGTGTTAGCAATTTCGCTAAGCTAACATTCAACCGCTGGGCATGTGGATGGCTGGGAGAGTACGTCTTTCGGCACTGCAGCAGCTGGGGCAGGGAAATTTGTCTGGTAAAATCTGCCATCGGTGTACCGATAGTAGATTGCCCGCATGTACTACTAGGTTGTGACACACCTAATTCTACTAGTCCTATCTTCTTCAGTCCTATCAGTGCAGGCTTCAGAGAGGACTGAGGGTATAGTGGGGTTGGAGATCCCAGCTGATGAGGGGCAAGGAGAGGTCTGCTTTGTTCTTTGGTGTGGGTCTTTCAGGTATGCTTGCCAACGAACTGCATGGCAGGTCGACATATGTCTGGTCAAGCATGTGGTGCCCAAGCGGGTGATGTTTTGGCCATGCGAGATACGCTTGAGACATATGTTGCAAATAGCAACGGTGCGATCTGATGCACATGTCTCAAAAAAGGCCCACACCAAAGAACTTTTGCAGTAACGCTGAGACACAGCAGCGCCCTGCACAGGCGTAGCTCTGCGATGTAATGCAGTTGGTGTGCTGCCCTTAAGCTGGCCCCTGGAGGGCATCCTGCCTCTTTGGAGATGTGCCTGTGCCTCCTCCTCCTCCTCTCTCCTATTAGGCGCCCACGTACAGTCAGTGACCTCATCATCCCCTCCCTCCTCATCACTGTCGAAAACCTGGCAGTATGCTGCAGCTGGTGGAACATGACTGCCAGATTGCTGTCCTTCTTGGGCACCCCCTCTCTCTGGGCTCACATTACTGCCTTCCTCTATCTGTGTTCCATCATCGGAGCCTTCAAAACGCTGCGCATCTTCATTCAACATGTACCCAACACTGTTCAAACAGTTCGGGGGACTCCTCAGGAGGACATGGTGGGACTAGGGAAGGAGTTAGTGATGCCATTGAGCAGAGGGAAGAGGACGCCTTGGCAGGTACTTTGCCAGACAAAGTAAGCTCAGCCTGGGTGAGATTGGATGAGGAGGATGAGGAGGATGAGGACGGCTTGGTCATCCACTCTACCAATTTGTCTGCATGTTGAGGCTCAACACGGCCAGCTCCCGAAAACAAGGACGAGCGTGTCAAACGGCCACGTGCTGAAGAGGGTGCACCGTGTCCACCACCAGCACTGTTGTCTCTAGGCGCAGAGCCTGCTTGCCCTTGTGACCCTCTGCCTCTCTTTGTTGTCCTTCCAGACATTATAATGGCCTGCAGAGGACAAAGTCAGTACACACACCTCGTAGCTTTAGGTGCAAACTGCAGAGGACACGTGCAGTACACACCAAGTGGGTTTAGGTGCAAAGTAATTAGCACACTTGCACTACACACCAAGTGGGTTTAGGTGCAAAGTAATTAGCACACTTGCACTACACACCAAGTGGGTTTAGGTGCAAAGTAATGAGCACACTTGCAGTATACAACACATGGGTTTAGGTGCAAAGTAATTAGCACACTTGCACTATACACCAAATGGGTTTAGGTGCAAAGTAATTAGCACACTTGCACTACACACCAAGTGGGTTTAGGTGAAAAGTAATGAGCACACTTGCAGTATACAACAAATGGGTTTAGGTGCAAAGTAATTAGCACACTTTCACTATAAACCAAGTGGGTTTAGGTGCAAAGTAATTTGCACCTAAACCCACTTGGTTTATAGTGCAAGTGTGCTAATTACTTTGCACCTAAACCCACTTGGTTTATAGTGCAAGTGTGCTAATTACTTTCCACCTAAACCCACTTGGTGTATAGTGCAAGTGTGCCAATTACTTTCCACCTAAACCCACTTGGTGTATAGTGCAAGTGTGCTAATTACTTTGCACCTAAACCCACTTGGTTTATAGTGCAAGTGTGCTAAGTAATTAGCACACTTGCACTATACACCAAGTGGGTTTAGGTGGAAAGTAATAAACACAGTTGCACTATACACCAAGTGGGTTTAGGTGGAAAGTAATGAGCACACTTGCAGTATACAACAATTGGGTTTAGGTGCAAAGTAATTAGCACACTTGCACTACACACCAAGTGGGTTTAGGTGCAAAGTAATGAGCACACTTGCAGTATACAACAAATGGGTTTAGGTGCAAAGTAATTAGCACACTTACACTATACCCCAAGTGGGTTTAGGTGGAAAGTAATGAGCACACTTGCAGTATACAACAAATATGTTTAGGTGCAAAGTAATTAGCACACTTGCACTACACACCAAGTGGGTTTAGGTGAAAAGTAATAAGCACACTTGCACTACACACCAAGTGGGTTTAGGTGAAAAGTAATAAGCACACTTGCAGTATACAACAAATGGGTTTAGGTGCAAAGTAATTAGCACACTTGCACTACACACCAAGTGGGTTTAGGTGCAAAGTAATGAGCACACTTCTATTATGAGGCCACCGTATAAATCTGTTGTCACATTTAACTACAATAACATGGATGTTCACCGCAATTCACAAAATATTAAGTAATAACAAAAACATGAACTGGTAAAAAGCAATCTATTCTAATTGTCTAAGCCATACTTGCTCTTTAATGTTTGACTCAACTGCCTTTATGTAGCGCCCCCTTACTTTCAGTATGGGCACTACGCTAAAGTTAGTCAGGAATGGGAGAGTTATTTTGCCCCCATTCACAATTTGCTAAATTGTGGGCTGCTGTCATTCCTGAACTGTCCTTTAGGTCAGTCTGCGCTCCAGGGGTGTTGTTTCCACCCCTGGGTGACAGGTGGCGCTAAAGGGGTTCTGGCAGAGCCACTTTTCCCCAGCAGCCAATTAGAGGATTTTTCCCTCGTGGGGCATGCTGGGGAAGGGTATATCTGTTGCAGACGCCATCTTTATTGGTTCTTCCCGCGGGTTCCAGGTGCGGCATCCACCTTTAGGGTGCGCGCATCCAACGGACCCCGGCGATGGCCTTCCAGGCCGGGGTCGCATGCTACGCGGAGCTCCATATTGCAGAGAGGGGCCCCAGTGACTTACTGGGTCCCCCGCTTTACTGAGAAGATCCCAGGCTGGGTGCCGCTCGATTGGGGGATCGGCTTGAGGAGAACCCGGAGGCAGGTTGTCCAACAGGGCTTGAACGAACCATCAGGGATCTGGCGACCGGGACATTGGCAGGTACACTTCAACTGTCACCCGGTGACCCAAACTTAATCTACTGGGAGGATTCGCTCAATTCATTTAAGTGTTAGGCCTGTGGCAGAGGCCCTAGAGCCAGGCCTGTGGCAGAGGCCTGTTCCTCCCAGCAACATAAAGTGATACTTCGGCTGCCAGGCTTGTGGCAGAAGTCTGTCCGGGGGCACTCACCCACTCTGGCTAGAGTGGCGACGAACGGTGACTACTATTATTATGCTGCTGAGAGCAGGATTGCTCTCTCTATATCCAGGCCTGATACCGCAAAGTTCTCTATCGCCTTATCAACCTTTTCCTTCCTACTGCATGTTGTTGGCTATGTTGGGCCTGAAATAAAGCATTTGAAAACCTTCCTTCATGTACTGGACATTCGCTCACTACGTTATTCATCAGCTACACCCCTAGACAACATTGAGGTAACTTAATATGCCGATCCCGTCAACAAACCAGCGGCTCCTGCGGTGGTAGCGCTACATTTAGAAAGGCTCTATTGGCCTGGGTGAAAATATTTTAACACTGAGGCCATGCTAAATCAAGTACATACTCCAAACCTGGCTCTATTGGTGAAGATAACTGACTCTTTTACACAGATTAATTGGAGACAGAATAGACTTATGAATGAGCATTACGCCAAAACAAACATATCAGATCCATATGGGATCAAAGTGTTATTTAAACTAGGCTGCAGTCTGAAAACATAGCTCAATGTGACTTTCTGGTTATTCAAACCAACTAGGCATAGACATTGTCTACCACGAAAAAAAAAGGAAACAAATATTTTTACTCATCCTTTCCCTTGAGGGTTGGTTAAGGACTGATGCTTGAGCCAACATAGCTATGTCTAACGCAGAGTCCACTAGAAGACCAGCAGCTGTAGGTTTAGTGAGGAAAAAGAAAATGCAGTAATTATATGTTAATGAGCAGTATATTCAGTCTGAAAAAACATCATGAGGGGAATGTAGAAAAAAAAACGGCATTCTCCTGCGCTGCTCAGTTCTATTGAGTCTGTGCGATGGCATTAGGTGACAGAGTTTGCGGGCTCATGTTATAAGGCATTTGCATATAAAAGTATCAGCAGGATGTCATTAGGATGAGCATATTTGTGCCAAACCAAAGTGGATTAAACATTATCTTAGAGAAGAGAGGGTTGCTTAATTAACAAGGCGTTGGCACCCTCATGTAGACAAGTCACGAATAGCGCAGAAAATTCAGGATAAAGCAGCCAGCTTTAGACTATATAAAAACAAGTTTATAAGTTAGATCTAAAGATCTTGAAAAAAAAAAGGGAACATGGGAGACAGTAGTTTTCTATTAATCCTGATAAAACAGCAAGTAGGCGGAGTGTAACCGTGAACGGCAAATGGGCAGAATAATAAATGTATAACAAACTGCTTAGTTAAAAGGATACGATAAGAATAAAAATTTGCAAAGGTAAAGGGTAGTAATGACATAGAAAGGACTGGACACTAAAGTTTTCCCAGATGGGGTTGTTGCGCAGCTCTGATAGGAAAAGGTTTAAACCATGTAGTAAAAAATATATATTTTATTTGATTCACATGTAAAAAATGGGAACAAAGGGGGGATGGCGCAATGGATGGAACATGAGTTATAGCGGGTACACAAACAGCGTTTACATGAGTGTATAAAACGGTACACAAATGGTGTTTATATGATCAAGAATATGCATCATAATATAAACAATTCTAACGAACGTTTCGACCTGTTAAAGGTCTTCTTCAGAGAAATTTTGTGTAGCTGAAAGGGAACAGATAGTGGTTAGACATCTCATGATTGTAATTTTAAATATTGGAAAATACATTATTACGTTTTA